>NW_020527782.1:0-159490 GCF_003368295.1 Carassius auratus
TAACATTATTCTGATGAAGTTTGAAGCAAAATCGAGTAAAAATAAGATGCTGAATTCAAAGCATTTTGAAAATGACACACTTCCTGCTGCCAGTTGGTGGCGCTATAACTTTGACTCCTAATAGTCACATATATGTGATCGACATCATACAATGAATAATCTGATGAAGTTTGGTTACAATTAGAAATGTATGTGGATGGTATTAGACACTTCCTGTTTCTCAATTCTCGCCATAATTTCAACGCCTCGCCACGAGCAAACCGTTCAAGATATCAAAAATCCCCTGGCAATTTTTCATCCCCAATGTCTTGAGATCATGTTGACCGAGTTTGGTGGTAAACGATAAAAACCTATGACAAGTATATCAAATTCCAGAGCATGCGCTTTTTACATAACTCTAAATAGCTGACTTCCTGTTGGGCGGAGCCCAATGACATGCAATACAAAAATTGTTCGGCACAATGAGATCTATATGTGTACTGAGTTTCATATGAATATGTGCAAGTATGTGTGAGCTATACATCAACATTTATGACTGTGTCCCAGGGGGCGCCGTAGAGCCCCTGTGCCACGCCCGGGTCCCAGCCTCTGCAGGCTCCTAAAGGGCAACAGATTCCAAAGTGTGTGCAAATTTTCAAGAGTTTTTTGAGTATGTTAGGGACCCCAAAAGCCCCCACAACTTTGACCAAAAATATGAATTAATAAACCCTAAATAGCCAACTTCCTGTTGGGCGGAGCCTTTGACATGCAGTACGAAAGTTGTTTGGTTTAATGAGATCTACATGTGTACCGAGTTTCATGTGTCTACGTGCAAGTATGTATGATATATGGCCCTCAGTATTCCAGGGGGCGCTGTAGAGCCCCTGTGCCACGCCCGTGTATCAGTCTCTGCCCGACCCTAATGGCCGCAGGTTCCAATCTGTGTGCCAATTTTCAAGAGTTTTCGAGCATGTTAAGGACCCCAAAAGCGCCCGTAACGTTAGAAAAAAAAAAAATAATAATAATAATAAAAAATAATCCTAAGGAAAAACAATAGGGCTCTCGCCCTCCAGGCTTGAGCCCTAATAATAATAAAAAATAATCCTAAGGAAAACAATAGGCCTCTCGCCCTTTGGGCTTGAGCCCTAATAATAATAATAAATATAGCTGCAAGCAGCGATGGCGGGCTCAAGCCACCAATGCCATCGCCACCCCGGTGGCATCAGGTAAACTGTGCCCAGCGGGCAAATGCATTCACAATATCCCTCTGGCAGTGAGGTTTTAAAGGATATGGCAGTTAAAGGGTTAATCCGAATCATCTAGACTTTAAAATCACATTCACAGAACAATATATATTTATATATTTAGTAACACTTTACAATAAGATTTCATTTATAAATATTGTTAACATGAACAATATTTATATAGCATTCATTCATGTCAGTTAATATTCCAAACTTAAACATTAAAACATTGTTTTATTGTGATTTGTTTCCAAGCAACATTGTACCAATTCCAAACCATATCAATCTTAAAGCTGCAGTAGGGAACTTTTGACGATCTAGCGGTTAATAAACAGAACTGCTCGCGTCTTGCGGAAGAACATTGTGGCTGGAGCTACTTCTCTCTGTTTATGTCTATGAAGAATCACAAAGGTACTGGGTTTACTCCGCTGAGCTTGATTTTTTTCACAGATTATCTGTCTCATATTCTACTGTCAGGACATAATGACAGGTTTAATAAATATGTAAAAAATATTTTTTTTACAAAAGTTCCCTACAGCACCTTTAATAACTACCATTATTTTTTATTCAATAATTTATGAGTGCTATACAATAGTCCAGGAAAGCTGGAAGAGAAAAACTCCTTATATTCATGTGTGCAGAATTATTAGGCATGTTTTCTTTTACAGATGAAATGCGCTAAAAAAGAGTTTTAACTCAAACTGTTTTAACTCAAAGTCGAAAATTATGAAATACCCATGAGAAATATCAAACACAAATGCAATACAGAAATGGATAAGTTAAGACTTGACCATTGTACAAAAATGCTGACTGGGTCATGAGGTCAGAAAAGAAGAAGAAAAAAACAGGTCAAGAAGAACTGACAAAAATAATTGCAAAATAATTAGG
Organism: Carassius auratus; assembly: GCF_003368295.1. NCBI lineage: Eukaryota > Metazoa > Chordata > Actinopteri > Cypriniformes > Cyprinidae > Carassius > Carassius auratus. Next base: position 2,112 of record NW_020527782.1, read on the forward strand.
AATTAATGTGAAGATTAATTTTTATTCAATTCTGCAAGACAGACTTTCAGGAAAGGAGGTGGAATAAAAATGAGCTCCTAAATCTTAATCCCGGATTCTGGAAGATATATTCCTCAAACCATCGGACAAGAGGAGGTGGTGCTGGTCCTTCACGAGTCACTCTAATCTGTTCATAAAGCCTATATATATATAAAGTCTTAATATATAGTATTTCACAATACTTCATGGTATTCTAATCAAATAATTTTTTGGAATCTTAGATCTCTCAGAACCTGACACATTGTAATTCTGAGACTCCAGGAAAGTGGCAGTTCTGTAAAATGTTGGCACTGGAGACTAAATGCTCCCTGATAGTTTCACACCTAATTCACTTAACACACACACACACACACACACACATTACCCACAGTGACAGAGGGACAGAGTGATATCAGATGTATGATAGTTTTTTTATTTTCTATCATCCATATAGTGTTGTATAGTCATGAAACTATGCATATTTCACATATTTCCTATGTGTACATTTTTTGAAGTGTTTAGAAGCTGCACTTAAAAAAATTAAATAGAAGACATTTACTGGTTACTTTTTTACTGTTATTTCAAAAAATCACCACGACAAAACCATTCAAGCTATTCAAAATTCATTCGCACCTGTTCTGTAAGATACATTCTTTAAACAGTGGTAAAATAGGATGTGGTGCTGATCCTTCAGGAGTCACTCAAAACGTATCTGTCCATAAAGCCTATAAAGAATTATTCTTAATATACAGTTCACAATACTTCAGCTTGTTATTCTAATTAAGTGAGGGTCTTTTTATCAGTAAAATACATAAAATACATATTATTTTTCTTTGAAAGACTTCTATAAATGATTTAAATCATACTTGTTTCTACAATAATTATTTAAAAGTAATCCTATAGCTCCATCTGGTGGCCATTATTGGTACTAAGAATTGCAAGCTTGATTTATATGTTATGATAGTTTTAATTTTATGCTGGCTCATGAAAATGATAAAGCTATGAAACTTACTGTGCTTCCTTCAAATGATGACTTCTACGTATATAAAAAATTATGAAGAGTTGGAATTAAAATTTTTAAAGATATAGTAAAATAACTATTGTATTTTTTAATGTTACTTTAATAAATCGCTATGGCCACACCATTTAAGGTATCCTAAACCCATTCGAAATTGAACATCTTCAGTATATGGCTTCATGTTAAAACAGTAAAACAGGTGTGAACTACTTGTGTCTTCTTGGAGGAGTATGAATTCATTTACAGGCTGAGTTTATCATAAATCCACAATAACATTTCTGAGTTCTGTATCAATCTGTGTTGTTGTTTGTTTATTTTTATTTTTTTATTTTTCATAGGAAGATAACTGACCCTTTACTCTCCTTTTTAATAAATGTGCTTATAAACCAAGAACAAGCTATTTATAGCTGTATGGATTTACATTAAAAAAAATTAGCCTACTGCAATCATTCTAAACAGCTTGAATAAAACCTGTTAATATTTATTATAGACCACTGTAACTGTGTATAATCTAACAAACAAGTTTATTATGAAAATAAAAGTGTGTTCACCAGATAAATTGGACGATAAAGAAATTGCTAACAATAGTATAATAGAGCATGTTTTAGGTTTTTAGGCGTTTAGATGCAGAAATGGACAAATCAAATGTAAAATAAAATGTAATTGATTTAATTAAATATAGATTAATTCTTGTTAGAGCAAAATAATAAATAAATACCTACACACATTAAAAAAGCAGCCAAGATTAATGAGTTTAATTTTTTATATAGATTAACATTGAAGACAGAAGCAGCTGGTATATGCGGTCACTTAATATTAAAATCCAGTAGATCCACTTCAGATTTATTTCTCAACAGTTTATGTTCACGTGGCTGTTTTCGTTTATATTCGCCAAGCTATTATGTATTTTGAAATAATCTTGTCCGTGATGTGTTCGTTCTTACGACGAAAGGCAGAAACCTGCAGCTCGAGAGATCAATGTTATTCTGCCAGTCGCACTTTCAAATAGTCTTGCACACATAAACGGGTCACAAACACCTGTATTTAGCTCGTGTTGTGTTATAATGGGTGTATTGTGTGCATTTATGGCAATAATTTATTTTAAAAAGCTCTTAAACAAGAATAAATTCGTTTGTTTTGAACTTGTGACACTGTGCGCGCTGATCAGAGGCAGTGATTTCAGATAGGCAGCCGCGAATATTTCATTTTCACACAAACAGTTCAAAAACATCTGAATTTAGCTCTTGGTGTGTTCTAATTGGTGAATTGTGTGATATCGCTGCAATACTTTATTTTTAATAGCTATAAAACAAGAATAATCTCGTTTTTTCTGAGCTCATCATTCCACACGCTCTTGCACAGAGCGGTGATTCATCTCTCGTGTTTCTCACGTATCACTGACCACACATCCATTATTAATGAGCCCTGACCTGGTAATAATCATATATGTTGGTTTAGCTTGTCAGTGTGAATTAAATCCAAGTATTATTTTGTATTTTAACCGATTTAAAAGTGAAACCAAAAGAGAGTCTCCTCCCTTTTTTAGTTCAGGATATGCACCTGTAGGGGCGCTATTTCTCTCAGACAATGGAAGTCTAAGCACACACACTCAAAACAGAGGGACAGAGTGAGATGAGATGTCTGAGAGTTTTTTAATTTTCTGTTATCCATACAGTGTTGTAAAGTCATGAAACTATGCATATTTACTCAGAATAACTTTTTTTTTCTGTATGAAAAAAGGTTTTGAAGTGTTTGGAATTTAAAAATGCAGGAAAATTAATAATTCCATTTTTACTGTCATTTAAAAAAATCACCATGACAAAACCATCCAAGCTATCCAAAACCCATTCACAATTTAAGTTCATCAATGTTTTTTCAACATGTAGACAAAGTTTGGTGTTTATAGTGTTACTCTCCTCTGAGCAGTATGCATTAATTCACAGCTAAATGTAAAAAACAATCCACATTCAAAATAGCCGACTTCCTGTTGGTCGTAGCTAATGACTGTGAATTAGAAAGTTGTCCGTCTTGATAAGAACAATTTTTGTACTGAGTTTGGTGTCTGTAGCTAAAACTAACCCCCCCACTTTTGACAAAAGGTGGCGCTATAGAGTGCTTCTTCCACGCCCTCTTATGAACTTTTGCCAGTGTCAAGCTGTCACTAATACTGATATGTGTTCTGAGTTTGATGAAATTCTAAGCATGTTATATGCCTCAAAATCACCTGAGAAGTATTCCAGTTTGACATGTTGCCACTGCAACAATATTTTTAGATATCAATATCCCCCCAGCAGATTTATATCGGCTGTGTTTTAACATTATTCTGATGAAGTTTGAAGCAAATCGAGTAAAAATAAGATGCTGAATTCAAAGCATTTTGAAAATGACACACTTCCTGCTGCCAGTTGGTGGCGCTATAACTTTGACTCCTAATAGTCACATATATGCGATTGACATCATACTATGAATAATCTGATGAAGTTTGATTACAATTAGGAAATGTATGTGGATGGTATTAGACACTTCCTGTTTCTCAATTCTCGCCATAAATTCAACGCCTCGCTACGAGCAAACCGTTCGAGATATCAAAAATCCCCTGGCAATTTTTTATCCCCAATGTCTTGAGATCATGTTGACCGAGTTTGGTGTCAATCGGCAAAAAACCCTATGACAAGTATTTCAAATTCCAGAGCATGCGCTTTTTACATAACTCTAAATAGCTGACTTCCTGTTGGGCGGAGCCTATGACATGCAATACGAAAGTTGTTTAGCACGATGAGATCTATATGTGTACTGAGTTTGATATTAATATGTGCAAGTATGTGTTAGCTATGCATCAACATTTCTGACTGTGATCCAGGGGGCGCCGTAGAGCCCCTGTGCCACGCCCGGGTCCCAGCCTCTGCAGGCTCCTAAAGGCCACAGATTCCAAAGTGTGCGCAAATTTTCAAGAGTTTTTGAGTATGTTAAGGACCCCAAAAGCCCCCACAACTTTGACGAAAAATATGAATACTAAACCCTAAATATCCAACTTCCTGTTGGGCGGAGCCTATGACATGCAGTACGAAAGTTGTTTGGTTTGATGAGATCTACATGTGTACCGAGTTTCGTGCGTCTACGTGCAAGTATGTATGATATATGGCCCTCAGTATTCCAGGGGGCGCTGTAGAGCCCCTGTTCCACGCCCGTGTATCAGTCTCTGCCCGGCCCTAATGGCCGCAGGTTCCAATGTGTGTGCCAATTTTCAAGACTTTTTAAGCATGTTAAGGGCCCCAAAAGCCCCCGAAACCTTGAAGAAAAATAATAATAAATATAGCTGCAAGCAGCGATGGCGGGCTCAAGCCACCAATGCCATCGCCACCCCGTTGGCATCAGGTAAACTGTGCCCAGCGGGCACATGCATTCACACTATCCCTCTGGCAGTGACGTTTTAAAGGAAACGGCAGTTAAAGGGTTAATCCGAATCATCTAGACTTTAAAATCACATTCACAGAACAATATATATATAGACGACCATTGACACTTTGCACAAGGAGGGGAAGACACAAAAGGTCATTGCTAAAGAGGCTGGCTGTTCACAGAGCTCTGCGTCCAAGCACATTAATAGAGAGGAGAAGGGAAGGAAAAGATGTAGTAGAAAATAAGTGTAGAAGCAATAGTGATAACTGCACCCTGGAGAGGATTGTGAAACAAAACCCATTCAAAAATGTGGGGGAGATTCACAAATGCCGCGTTTCCACCGAAATTACCCGGAACATTTGTACCAGGAACTTTTTTTCCCAGGAACTTTTTTCCCCCCAGACCCCTTGCTTTCTGCGTTTCCACCACGGTGTAAAGTACCGGGTAGATTAGGCAAATAGACTGGTGACGTAGGTCTGCGCGTTTCTCAATACAAACTACCGCTGATTTAAAAAAAAAAAAAAAAAGGTACGCTGATTTTGGACGTGCATCATTGGTAGTTAGTTCTGACTTCGTGCATTTGACTGGGGAGTGTAATGTCAGCGACTACGCGAATCCTGTAATTTTCCTCTCTGTATATTTACAATAAAACGAAATAGGATATAAAATACCACTGCCTCCTTTGGTTTCATTTAAGCATAATAACAGCTGCAGAAATGTACTTAGTTCAGGGATATGTGTATATGCAGCAGGGGCCTGTCTAGGGGGAGGCTGGGGGAGGCAGTGCCTCCCCTAGGATAAGCCCTGCCTCCCCGAGAAACGGACTGTCCCTCTGATGATAAATAAACATTTAAAAGTTTATTGTTTTGTGCATATTTTTCCATCAGTAGCAGATGAGTCTGACCCAACAAAAATCCAGTTTGGCGCTGTTTGACAGTGCTCGCGTGCTTCAGGCTTATGGGCTCAGAAAAAGTGCATCATGTGAGAATAGAACGCCAATGAAATGTTTACCTGGCAGAGCCTTAGAGCAGTGGCGTGTCCACAAGGGTTGCACAAATGAGCTTTGCCACTCCAGTTGCCACCCCAAAACAGCGTATGGGATCGAATGCCGCGTTTCCACCGAAATTACCCGGAACATTTGTACCAGGAACTTTTTTTCCCAGGAACTTTTTTCCCCCCAGACCTGTTGCTTTCTGTGTTTCCACCGCGGTGTAAAGTACCGGGTAGATTAGGCAAATAGACTGGTGACGTAGGTCTGCGCGCGTTTCTCAATACAAATTACCGCTGATTAAAAAAAAAAAAAAAAAAAAAAAAAAAAAGTACGCTGATTTTGGACGTGCATCCTCGGTAGTTGGTTCAGACTTTGTGCATTCCTCTGGGGAGTGTGATGTCCGCGACGACGCAAGTCCGGTGAATCTATAAACAGCAGCGTACTTGATAACTTCAGTCAGCTCGCCTTGGCTACTGCAATTTTCCTTACTGTATATTTACAATAAAACGAAATATGATATCAAATACCACTGCCTCCTTTCGTTTTCATTTAAGCATAATAACAGCTGCAGAAATGTACTTAGTTCAGGGAAATGTGTATACAGCCATTACAATGAAACGAAATATTATATAAATTCGCCTTTTTTATTTTCATTTTAACATATAGATAAATTGAATACAGACCAAAGAAAACCTGTTAGATTTACCCCGCAGCTGAATTATATTTTATGTTTAACCACTAAAGACACATCAGAGCCAGCGGCACAGAAGGTCTATCCCAGGAGAGGCTGCTTCTCGGCGGATACATGAGGACTGAGCTCCCGCTGATTGCGTGGAGCTCACCGTCTCAGAGATCGGCGAAACACATTTTTAAATAGGCGCTGTCTTTATAAATAAACCACAGATTTGAGTTTTAAACAACTACATTCTCGCCTGAAATACTTTTAAAATTACATTTCAAGACACAATAACTGTAATATTTGAAAATTATCCGAATAAATGGTGGTTGAACTCAACCAATGCTGCGTGAACTCAGATCGCTTTGGCTACTGCAATTTTCCCCTCAGTATATTTACAATAAAACGAAATAGGATATAAAATACCAATGCCTCCTTTCATTTTCATTTAAACATAATAACAGCTGCAGAAATGTACTTAGTTCAGGGATAAGTGTAACGTTATATACAGCCATTACAATGAAATAAATATTATATAGACTTGCCTTTTTATTTTCATTTTAACATATAGATAAATTGAATACAGACCAAAGAAAACCTGTTAGATTTACCCCGCAGCTGAATTATATTTTATGTTTAACCACTAAAGACACATCAGAGCCAGCAGCACAGAAGGTCTATCCCAGGAGAGGCTGCTTCTCGGCGGATACATGAGGACTGAGCTCCCGCTGATTGCGTGGAGCTCACCGTCTCAGAGATCGGCGAAGTCTTTATAAATAAACAACAGATTTGAGCTTTAAACAACTACATTCTCGCCTGAAATACTTTTAAAATTACATTTCATGACACAATAACAGTAATATTTTGAAAATGTTGATCCGAATAAATGGTGGTTGAACTCAACCAATGCTGCGTGAACTCAACCAATCAGCATGTTTAGCGCCAAAGTCCCGCCCCCGAAAGTTCCGGAACTTTAAAAAAGTACCACCTCGCCAGCAGGGACTTTCTGGGGGGCATTTTTTTACCCGGAACTTTTATTTAGTTCCTGGTTCCTGCGGTGGAAACACACCAAGTACCGGACCAAGTCCCTAGTTCCTGGGTAAAGTTCCTGCGGTGGAAACGCGGCTAAAGAGTGGACTGCAGCTGGAGTCAGTGCTTCAAGAATCACTACACACAGACGAATGCAAGACCTGGGTTTCAGCTTCGCATTCCTTGTGTCAAGTCACTCTTGAACAACAGACAGAACCAGAAGTGTCTCGCTACAAAAAGGACTGTACTGCTGCTGAGTAGTGATATATCAGACCCAAGAATGCAGAAGAGCTGAAGGCCACTATCAGAGCGTTCTGGGCTCTTATAACACCTGAGCAGTGTCACAGACTGATCGACTACTTGCCACACCGCACTGCTGCAGTCATTCAGGGGAAAGGAGCCTCAACTAAGTATTGAGTGCTGTACATACTCATACTTTTCATGTTTATACTTTTCAGTTGGCCAAGATTTCTAAAAATCCTTTCTTTGTATTGGTCTTAAGTTATACTCTAATTTTCTAAGATAATGAATTTGGGATTTTCCTTAGTTGTCAGATATAAATAAATATATCAGTCTGTGTGTAATGAATGAATATAATATACAAGTTTCACTTTTTGAATTGAAATTATGATATTCTAATTATATGACGAGCACCTGTATACACAGAATGACTAATTGAACTGCTTTTATAGTTTTAATGATTTATTTGTAATGAATAAAGGGATTTTACATTTGATTATTAGTTTTTCTTACTTGAATGCTTTTGTTCGGATGTAAAATAAAAAAGTGAATTATTATTAAGAAAAGAACTGCAGGAAAAGATGCAATGTTGCTCAGTGATTTTGGTTTGGAACCTTTAGAAAACAGAAAAGAGTTGACTTTGCCAACTCTTTCAACTTCAAACGGGTGTAGCTCAGTCATTTTTTATATATATATATATATATATATATATATATATATATATATATATACAGTTATACATCATTTTGAAGGACTTTTTAATGAGAAAAAAAAACCTCAACTGATTTTTGCTCATTGTGACTAACTTTGCCAGCACAGGTCACATATGCTTCTTAATTTCCACTTGAGAGTGGTCAGATTTAAAGTCTGAGATTAGTCCATCAGTTCTTGAATTTCAATTTTTGTTTATGTGTGCGTGTGTGTGTGTGTGTGTATGTGTGTGTGTGCGTGTGTATGTGTGTGTTCAAAACAAGAGTGTCTGTCTCAGAAGCTGAAGAAAAAAGGCCACACCTTATAGGAAATAAACGCCTCCTAAGTGTATGGAAATACCTGGCTGAGGAGATCAGTGACATAAACCAGATAAAACTGTCAGTGGTAAGTGTTTGCATATCCATATCCGAATGGAATTGCTACAACCTCTTATCTAATATGACTCGAAGTGAATAGAGACTATGTACCATAAAAAGTAGATAATGTAATTATTCAAGCCTAATGTTAAACTGGACCACAAAACCAGTTACAAGGGTAATTGTTTTTATTTTATTTTTTAGATTTTTATTTCAATAATAATACTAAATAAGTTTTCCATTGATGTATGGTTTGTTAGGAGGACAATATTTGTCTGAGATACAACTATTTGAAAATCTGGAATCTGATGGTGCTAAAAAATCTAAATATTGTGAAAAATATTTCAAATCCAGAGCAAAGCATTTTATTAATACTTTTATTAAGTTGATACATTTATGGTAGGGAATTTACAAAATATATTCATGGAACATTTTCTTTTTTTAAATCCTAATGATTTTAGGCATGAAAGAAAAATCAATAACTTTTTTGAGACTGCCATATAAATATATGTATGGATAATCTCACATACTGGTAATGTGGTACATTGTCCTAATGAATTGTCCCTTTTTTTTTTCTTTTTTTTTTTGCAGGTCTGAGACAGCTACAAGCCACAAAAACAGTTCATAGTTCCTGCATTTCTATAATGCATTAATGAATAACAATAATTAAAATAAAATGTAATGTCAAGGTTTTGTGTTAATTCCAGCTATGTTGAGTATTCTGTGAATAATTTTGATTTTAGGTGCATATTCTTAATTCTTTGCAAAACAACCTGAACTGTTTGCTATTGAAAGGTTGGTATGAAGTTTAAATAAATAAAAACATTATATTCTTGACAAAACCTGTGTACAGTTTGTATTAATAATTTAAATTATTTACTTATATTAATTAATGGCCTAATTACCAGCTATCAGTTAAACATTCAAATCAGAACCAATATAAAACTGCAACGAAAACTATTAAATATATGCAAATAAAGACCAGTACAAACTTGCAATAGAACCATCAGAACCATTACAAAACTGACGGAAACCATTAAATTTGTTTTAATAAAGATCAATACAAACTTGTAATGGAACCATCAGAACCATTACAAAACCAACGGAAACCATTAAATTTGTTTTAATAAAGACCAATACAAACTTGTAATGGAACCATTACAAAACCAACAGAAACCATTAAATTTGTTTTAATAAAGACCAATACAAACTTGTAATGGAACCATCAGAACCATTACAAAACCAACAGAAACCATTAAATTTGTTTTAATAAAGACCAATACAAACTTGTAATGGAACCATCAGAACCAATACAAAACTGTGATGGAAACCATTATGTGCAAATCGTGACCAATACAAACTTGTAATGGAAACCAATAGAAACCAATAAATCCTAATGGAATATGCCCAAAACACACTACGTAATGGAAACCATTTGGTAATGGTTTTAATGGTTAATTGCTGATGGTTTGTAATGGTTTTGTAATGGAAACCATTAGAATTTCTGTAATGGTTTCTATTGTTTTTTTCAGCAGGGTAGTGTTTTGTATTTTTGTAGGTTTTCTCTTTCAATTTAATAAATAAATGCTCCGTTTGGTTAATTAGCTCAAAAGCAGTCTCAGAGGTGGTAAGGTAACGGTAACTGTTAAAATCGAATATAACCTTACCTGTTTTAAATTATTTGAAATTTATCACTATAAACTATACAGTGTTAACTTTCTAATAATTAAATTTTTAACCGTAGTAACGTTAATTAGTTTGTTTGAATGCCTGCTGCTCGAGCTTGATGATGCTCATGCTATCCATGCTGTGAACTTGAATATAATCCGATATAACGTTAAATATAAAGTTTAACATTAATTAGACCGAGGCTGCCGAAATCATGTTCAGTGTAACGTTATGTGGGATTAATAATTTCCCCTTTTCTCCCTCAAGTGGCAGGCTTGTAAATTCTGTCATCTGTTCATTATTGGTGTTTTTCACATGCATGCTTTTTAATGCTAGTTTAATTCTCAAATTGATCTGATACTTTCGTTTCACAAAAAGTAAACAAATTGTTCACTTTCTTAGGGCCTGACAACCACCAGTTGAGTCCATGATTCAGTGAGTTCCTTATAAGGAAATATATTTGTTAGCACCTAGTAATTTCAATGTATTATTTATTACTTTAAAATGAACACATATATTTATCATCAGGGGAAGAGACAGTCTGGGCAGCAGCAACAAGACAACTATTACAAGTAGTGATGGGTTTCAAGAACTGGTACTAATTTGGTTCCTGACTTGTTCAGTACTGAAAACATTTACATAAGGTACAGGATCAATAGTGCTGCTATCAGTATTCTTGTAACATTGATTCATTACCCTTTAGACACAACCACATATCCTCCAAATCATCTCTGCGTGGATGGCAGCAAGGATCCAGGATCAAGAGATCATTCTTCATGGAGACTGTTCCACAGGAAGCAGTTTCTCCTGGGTGAAAAACTAAACCTGGTTGTTTCAGCATCACTCAGGCAAGACTAAATACTTTTAAATTGATTTCAGTTGGTTATGTGTTTCAGGTCATCCTGACCATTCTGCTGTCCTGGATGTAAGGCCGTGCTGGAACTACATTTCTCGTTGTTGAAAGATTTGTGCAGCGGTATCCAGACATATAACGCCCCATCACACGGGGCGTCAACGCCTCTCGTTTACTTTTAAATGAAGTGACGTCAAGGATGGTGAAATTAATTCTAGAAATTAATTCTAAATAGAAGTTGAAGACTTTTCAAGCACCAATGCAGCCGTCCTCCAGTCAGAACATCTTATGCAAATACCCTAGCGCAAACGCAAGCCAATCAAGTGCATGCAATACCAGAAAACTAATGTGATTGGCTGTCACTATGAGAAGAGACAGTAATTCTGATCCGATATCAGTGTCGTTTTTTGCAAAAACATTTTTAAATCAATGTAGAATTTTCTATACTTCTGTGTAGGGATGTCAATTTTCAATCATTTCCATGATTGATCGTCGTTTAAATTAACAATCAAATAATCGATTAATCGTTAACCTTAATGCTGCAAAGTCTATTGCAGTAACACACAGTCACTGGTATGACAGGATGTGCAAAAGTGTGTGTGTGTGTGTGTGTGTGTGTATATATATATATATATATATATATATATATATATATATATAAAACTGTAAAATATATATTTTACAGTAAAGACCAAAAGTTTGGACACCTTCTCATTCAAAGAGTTTTCTTTATTTTCATGACTATGAAAATTGTAGAGTCACACTGAAGGCATCAAGGGCTATTTGACCAAGAAGGAGAGTGATGGGGTGCTGCGCCAGATGACCTGGCCTCCACAGTCACCGGACCTGAACCCAATCGAGATGGTTTAGGGGTGAGCTGGACCACAGACAGAAGGCAAAAGGGCCAACAAGAGCTAAGCATCTCTCGGGGAACTCCTTCAAGACTGTTGGAAAACCATTTCAGGTGACTACCTCTTGAAGCTCATCAAGAGAAAGCCAAGAGTGTGCAAAGCAGTAATCAAAGCTAAAGGTGGCTACTTTGAAGAACCTAGAATATGAAATATTTTCAGTTGTTTCACACTTTTTTGTTATGTATATAATTCCACATGTGTTAATTCATAGTTTTGATGCCTTCAGTGTGAATCTACAATTTTCATAGTCATGAAAATAAAGAAAACTCTTTAAATGAGAAGGTGTGTCCAAACTTTTGGTCTCAAACTGATATATATATATATATCTATATATATATATATATATATATATATATATATATATATATATATATATATATATATACAGCTGTTACTGGGGAAACCTCTATTTCTCGCACTTTATGTCTATGCTTTAAAACATCTCCTGCTGGCAAAGAATGAATTTGCATTTTCATCAAGTCCGCCTGATCCACGCAGCAAACATATTTTGTTTATCAAAAAATATCTACTCTAGTGGGACTTGGCTGTTGTTATTGATTCTATTTGGAAGTCTACCGGTTAGGTTAGGTCCACAAAAGCGTTTGTTTATAAAAGTTTGTTTATGTTGTTGCCGTTGAAACCGTCTATATATATGTGTGTGTGTGTGTGTGTGTGTATAATGTATGTGTGTGTAAAATACATTTCTTTTAAATTTATAGCACAGTAATGAAGGCAGCAACATGTGGTAGATGGGACAGAACAAGAATCTTTCATTGTGCTAATGTATTATAATACGAAAGGGTATGGCTCCTATACAGCGTGCAGCACGTAAACATAACCAGTGCGCAGAATGATGCACTTGAAGCAACACAGAGTCACAGCGTGTAGCATTACTCATAGAAATGTTCAAAACACCAAAGGAAGAGATATTGTTGTGTATTATATGTGTGCAATATTTTGAGCCTTTTCTTTTAACAGTTTTAAATATCAGTTATTGTGCACTCTTGAAGAGAGTTTCATTGTTTTGACTGTAGTAACTATGATGGGATGATACGCTAATCTGCCAATTCAATACTATCCCGATACTTGTGTGCCGATTCAATATATATTTATAATTATATATAATTTATCATTGTGATTATAGTTATATAACTATTGCAATTCGTGACTTATCCAAATTGTCTGTAAAATGATCTTTGTTTCTGTAGATTTGAGGGAAAGATTAAAAACAAGGAGGTCTGGGAATGACTGAAGGGAACTGACAGCAGTGAGGGAAGGAAGTAATCACCAGAATGTAAGTTCTTTGAGAATGTGTGCATTATTACAAGTTGAGTTTTCATTTAAATGTGGCAGCTGGTCAAAAGTTTTAAATATATTTTAAAAGTTGAATTTATTTCTATAATGCACAGCTATATTTTCAGCATTAATTACTCCAGTCTTCAGTGTCACATGATCTTCAGAAATCATTCTAATATGATGATTTACTGCTCAATACATTTTTCTGATTATTATCAGTGTTGGAAACAGTTGTGCTGCCCAAACATTTTGTCTACACTACAGTTATATTTATTTATTATTTATTTTATTTATTTATTTTATTTGGGGGGGGGGGTTGGCTAATAGCAAGAATGCATAAAATTGAAAACCAGTGGTAGAGAAGACTTTTGTAATTTTACAAAAGATTACCTTTTTTTCAATGTTTTGAACTTTGTGTTTTATAAAATAATCATGAAGAAAAAATTCAACTTTCCAGAAATGCTAAGTTTTCTTCCCCATCATTTCTAATATGGGGTGTGCTTCCCTAAAACCAACTTTGTTCAAAAAGTTCCTTCGTTACCAAAAGAGTTCAGTGGAAATAACAACCGTAGTAAGCTAACTGCAGATGTGATTTACATCATGTATGTCATGAGCAGATGTACACTTTGATCTTAGCGGCAATAATGCGATTGGGTGCATGTAAATGCACTGATTTGTGATAATGAGCAATGTTTCCCGAACAGCAAATCAGTATATGAAAAAGATCATGTGACACTGAAGACTGGAGTAAAGTTACTGAAAAATTCAGCTTTGCCTCATAATTATTTCAATAAATATGTTTAAGTATATTCAAAAAAAGAGTATGAAAACTGTTATTTCTTTCTTTCTTTCTGTTTTCTTTTTCTTTTCTTTTTTTTTTACAATTTAATTTTTTTTTTTATCAAATTAATCTAGCCTTGGTGAGTAGAAGAAACTTCTCTTGAAAACCATAAAGAAAAGATTCCAGATTTTTGACTGGTTGTGAACATACATGAGCAACATTAACAAGATGATCCTCCCTTTCAGCTCAGAGAAGGATGTTGACAGTGCAGGCCCAGGATGAAGAAGAGGAGGAAGAACACGTTTAACAATTTTCTATAAGCTTGCCATGTGTTATAATACAAACAATGAACATGACTACAATAATATGCTAAATGTTATTAAAAGATTCCAGTTTGCAAGAAGTCTGAGTGTCTGTCTCTACACTAGAGGAACTCTTTTCTGAAGAAGATCAGGTGCTGAGAAGGAGCCTTGTTCTACAGCAAAACACTGCATCAAGCCTCCTATCCTTCCCTCAGAAGAGCCTGTCTTCTGCTGCTGGGGTAAGAAACACCATCTTCCTCTTCTCTATCAGCTGTCCAGCACCGAACTCTGCCTCCTCAGCACTGTCTGAAAGAGTCTTCTCCACAGTCAGTAATCACAGATCACAGATTCTTCTGAGAAAGTCGATATGCTCATTTTCTTAAAAAACTTTGTTTTTTCGGGTGGGACAAATAATACAGGAGAGATGCTAGAAATCTCTATATTGTTCATTTTTCATATCTTTACGCTTTATGAATGATTTTCTTCTGAGAAGCTCAAAAATTATGGTTCTTTGGTAATTGTTATATTGTTTAGTTTTATCCTCTGATAGTGAGCACAGAGCCCTGATCATGACATGCAAGAAAAAGAAAGAAATCATGTCCATGATTTACTAATTCGTTCCCTCTATGTACTAAAACGTGCACGATTACTTTTACATTTCATTGATTTGCTAAATCGTATGCACAATTTACTAATTCGTTCTCTTGATGTATAAATAGTGTACATGTTTTAGCAAATCGAGGGAATGAAATAGAAAATCGTGCGCATGAATTAGCCTAAATTCTTTCCTGCATGTCGTGTAATTAAAGCACATCACCACCAGACATTTATACCAGGAGCCTCATATACGACGCTCACAGTTTTACTTTGTGCAGTATCTCGGTGCAGTATCTGCTGAATTGTTTCATATCTATTTATCATGTATTTTTTGTTGCACTAAATTATGTTGTATCAATAAGTTTACTGATAACTATTTTTAATGTTCACTAATAACGTCATTAACAATCTCCACATCTTTAAGACAAAAATTTTCTATTGTTTATATTGTGTAATCTATGAATTGATGTGTTTAGTTTTCTGTGCTCATAACTTAGTAACATTTTGCATGTTTAAAGAACAGGTGCGATGTTCAAAATGTTTTGGCTTAGTATTTGTACAAAGTAGTGCTGAATAAATATTGATTTGTGAATGAATGCAGTGTGTTTTTGTCTATTTTATATTAGAATGTAATGTTTTTGTATTTGTTTGCATTGCATGTATGTAATTAATGTATTAACTATGAATCCCCTATAATTAGATTACAATTAGATTTCATAAGGTTTATTTTTTGCACCAGAGATGGATTGAGTTTATTAGTTCTTTATGTATTTCAAGGTAATGGTGAGGTGAAAATATGAATTACCAATATGATCCTGTAATGTCACGTCCTCATAAGGTGCCAGTTTGGTCGTCAGGACATACTCATCACGTTCCAGCAACGTTCCACTATAACGTCGCCACGACGGATATGGGAATCACAAAGTTACGTCACTGGAACGTTATGTGGTACGTCGCTGAGACCAATATGGTATTTTATAAGAACGTCCTCATAACGTGACAGTTTGGTCGTTGGGACGTAATCATCACGTTCCAGCGACGTTCCACTATAACGTCGCCACGACGGATATGGGAATCACAAAGTTACGTCACTGGAACGTTATAATATGGTACATCGCTGCGACCAATATGGTACTTTATAGTAACGTTCTCATAACGTGCCAGTTTGGTCGCTGGGACGTACTCCTCATGTTCCAGCGACGTTCCACTATAACGTCGCCACGACAGATATGGGAATCACAAAGTTACGTCACTGGAACGTTATGTGGTACGTCGCTAAGACCAATATGGTATTTTATAGGAACGTCCTCATAACGTGACAGTTTGGTCGTTGGGACGTACTCATCACGTTCCAGCGACGTTCCACTATAACGTCGCCACGACGGATATGGGAATCACAAAGTTACGTCACTGGAACGTTATTTGGGATGTCGCTGCAACGAATATGGTCTGGTTCAGTTACGTCGTCACAACGTAACTGTGTTAGCTGGGACGTACATGTGCTGTCTGGGATATATATACATAAAATATCTTTTAAAATGAAGGTCTACGGGAGACATTATAGTTAGTTAAGCCTTGACATAATTAACGCAACGCAATCCTATCACTGACATTACCACGCAGCACATTAAAAAAATTATTAATAATAGCTCATAAATAATAAATAGAAGCAGTTAAATTCGTCAATTTCATATAATTACAGTCCTCTGGACCATCTTCATGTTAGCATGTTCTCCTCTGATAAGTCAGCTAATACAATTCAAAACCGATCAAATGAGAAAAAAATAAAAAATTAAGTAAAAGAGTAAACAACATAAAAAATAAATTCATTCATCAATAGTAGTTTGAGCAAACTATTGCTTACCTTTGTGAAGTCTGAAGTGTAGGATTTCGAGTGCCGACTGGCCTCTTCTAACTGCAGAAAGAAAAATCGCTCGCTCGTATTACAGATACGGCCCGAATCTGCTTTGCGACGGTTGTTCCCGCCTACTAAAACCCGGACACGGGCTGGATCCGTATTAAAGCAGTGGAACGGAGGTGGCTGTAACGCGGATTTGGCGGTTTAAATACGGATCCGGCTCGGAGTCACCTGCTGTCTGGGTAATGTTATTACATTTGAAGTACTGTACAAAATAATCATACTGTAGTTACTTTATTTGGAGTAACTTGCTCATCATATATATATATATATATATATATATATATATATATATATGTGTGTGTGTGTGTGTGTGTGTGTGTGTGTTTACATTTAATCGTTAAGTACAATCACTAATCTTGTAATGTTGAACACTTAAAACCTACAAGTAGTCAATTATCTTACACGCGTTTATCTCCATTAACAGGGATAGTTGGACAAACCGATTTAAAAGTGCATGATGGATTACGTGGTTAAAACCCTTTTTTGTGCTTTTGTTCTCGTTTGTTTCCAGTAAAGTATGTCACCTTTTGTCTGATCACTAAAAGCAATATTAATGTTAACGTAAAGCGCACAGTGTAATTCTGTGCACATAAGTAAAGAAAAAGTGTTTGTGTCTCCTTGAAAACATCAATGGAATATAATACATTTAATAAATAAATATATGTCTACAAAATAATATGATGTTTGCTTTTAAACATGCTATATACGTTCTTGTACTAAGAGCAAATCACAGAATATGGATTTTAAATTATCGTTATTTCCTCAAGTATTTCCCTTTAAATTAATCAAGTAGCAGCTTCCCGTTCTCGACGGACATGCCGGCATATTTCGGGTGATAAAGATACGTCGTATAGATGTCATTTAGAGGTAGGGAAGACGTTTCATTTAACAGCTCAAACAGACGATCTACAGACGATCAATACGACTGTAAAAAAGGAATCCGATGTTTATCAGATGATGCGCTCTTCAGCTATCTGGGGTTAAAAATAAATAAAATAGAAATAAGTGTATTTCTGTGTGATTAATTTTGAGTCCTGATAAATTGAATCATTATGATCAATGTATCACTTATTCTATAGTTAAAACATCGATGCTTTTGAGTTTGAATATTTAACAAAGCATGCAAACAAACAGCCGCTTTTATCATGTGCGTGTGTGATCGCGCATGTTCCAGTGATTTATTTCTTATTAGTTTTATGATAACTTCTCTTTGTTGGTGAAATGATGAGGTTGCATGACGTTGTTCATTAGAACGTAAAGTGCGTGTTTTAGTGACGTGCAGCAGAGCTTCTGGCCCTGACTGTGGAAACCCAGCGCTATTCTGGCCTCGGTGCTACTGGCCCGAGGCTATGAGCCCCGTCCGGCTTTAAAACCTGGCTCACACTGGCCCGACAGTGGAAATGCGGCTACTGCCATAGGCAGTGTGACAGTGGTTGGTGGGTGGCACCTCTGGGGACCACTGCAACTCCGAGATCCCCTGTAGATTAGCCTGGGGCTGTGATATCCCAAGTTACCATGTGCAGCCGCGAGGAGGGCCGACAGGAGTCTTAGTGATGGAGACGCTGTGCACTGGAAGGGGAAAACAGTCTGGTCTTTAAATAGTCTTTATTCATCCAAGGATGCATTTTTCTGCAGGTGAATAAAGGCGGCCAGTGTAAATGGGGCTGTTCTTCAGCACCCTGGCATCGTGCACACACCCAGGATACCTGACAAAGATGTCGATGAACTTCCCCTTGTGGTCAGTGATGGCCTGCAGCTGGACTGAGTGGAACAGCTTTCTGTTGAAGTAGCATGGGGCTTCACTTGCTGTGGCTTGATCCGGATGTGGCATCCGTCTTTTGCACCAGCCACCATGCAAAAAGCTGAGCAAAAACCTGCCCCCACTTCCTCCAGGTCGTCCAGGGTCGGGAATACAAAATACTGACCACTTCCCTGCTGATTCTGTGCACAATGTCATGCACTGTGGCCTTTGGGATGTCGAAGGCCAGAGATACAACCCGATATGATGCTGCATGAGCCAGCCAGTACAGGAACACCAGCACCTCAATATCCTTTTCCGAGCCATGGTCAGAGTCTGTCTTCAAAGCAGCGATGATGGACATGATGGACTGTCGTGAAAGCCAGAGGCTGGGGCGATGGTCAGATCCATCTTCGAAGTATAGTCGAAGCATTGGCACAGCAGCATTCAGGTGGCAGTAGGTTATAGGGCTCACAGTCTGTAAATGTGTATATACATTTTTTTTTAGAATATTATGTATATATTATTTTTTTGTATATATTATGTATATATTGTATCTATTTGTAATATTTATTTAGCGTATGTATATATTGTATTCATTCTCATTTTCTCTTTCTTGCGCTCTCTCTTTCTCTCTATATATATATATTTATGTATGCATTAATTCAAGTTTATTTTTTCATGTGTCTTGTTTGTCCTGTGTATTTTTAATTATTCATAACAAACTACTTAATTTCGTTGATCTAAATCAACCTCTGTCACGGTGTTCATAGACATCTCTTCTTATTCTGAGGTAAAATTTGCAAGCTAAATAGGTGATTATACTTACGCTATTTTATAAACATTGTATAAGCTGTCCACAAAGGCGTGATCTACGAGCAGCTGACCTATTCCCCCTCTGAGCTGTTGATCCTATCAATGTTAAAACGCAGATGAAAGCAGTAACAACTACAATAATTAATATTAATTAATTAAACAATTGCCGATGTTCGCGCAGTCGAGTGGGCTCTTTACATTTTCGCGCTGTTGTGAAGACGCACGTCACGTGACGACACCAACATTGAGGATGTAGTACGCCGAGTTCCATTCATACTACCCACATTCATACTATATAGAACGTACTGTTCTAACGGTCGAGTAGAACATTCAAATTCAAATGTAGTACCCAGTACGCAGGATACGATTTCGGACGTAGTGCAGGTCTTTCTTCCTTTCTTCGCTCCAGTCCAGCGGGAGGTGCTAAACACACACGTTTGTTTGACAAACACCAGTAAAACTCAGAGGAAGAAGTTCAGTTTCACAGCGCTCTCTGTTGTTGTTATGTCGGTGTGCTGCCTTAATACAAACGGTTAGACAAGTTTCTAAGAAAAAAAAAATACAGATTTTGAATCAGTTCAGTAAATACCTGTAATATCCTCGTCCTCACAGTCGTGACTGAGTTTTGAAGCGAGCAGGAATATCTGGAGGAGTTTATCATCTGAACTGAGATCTGCTGCTGTGAAGATGGAGTTTGTGAAAGAAGAGAGAGAAGAGAATACGAGTGAACCAGAAACCAGCACAATAAAACATGAGGAACCAGAAATAAAACACGAGGAAACAGAAACCTGGAGAATAAAACACGAGGAAACGGAAACCTGCAGAATAAAACACGGGGAAACAGAAATAAAACACGAGGAACCAGAATCTTTGATAATTAAACACGGGGAACCAGAAACCTGGAGAATAAAACACGAGGAAACAGAAATAAAACACAAGGAACCAGAAACCTGCACAATAAAACACAAGGAAACAGAAATAAAACACGAGGAACAAGGAGGTTGGTGTTTATTCTTCATTCATTTTTAATGAATGTTTGTGGTACATTAGGCTTACAAAGCTTTTTTCTGGGTATTTTTGAGCCCTGGAGAAATTTTTTGTAGACATTTGTATGTGTGTGTGTGTGTGTGTATTTATTATTATTATTTTTTTTTAGTTATTAAGCATATTAATAACTTAAGTCTGATAACACTGTAATCGGCACAATCTGTGCAACAATAATATGCTGTGCAGCATGGATGTAGCCTACATGTTTGTGTTTTTGAAAAAAAAACAAAGTTTATTTGTGGTTAGTGAAAAATGTATTTTAAGTCACTGAAATAAGGCCATGATACACATACAGAACATTGTTCACAAAACATAATAATATTCTGATCTCATGATAAATGTTATTTTGAATAATGTGTATTACCAGACAGTTGAACAGTATTTTTTCTACTATCAAATGTGCACCAGCTACTGTTTGGTTACCCACATTCATCAAAATATCTTTTTTCTTTTGTGTTCACCACAAGAAAGATATTAAAGGGTTAGTTCACCCAAAAATGAAAATTAGGCCATGTTTTATTAACTCTCAAGAACTCTTTAGGTGTATATGACTGATTTATTCCAGATTAATCCAATCTGACTTATATAAATAATTATCCTGGCTCTTCCAAGCATTAGAATTGGAGTAAGAGGGTGTTTTTGTTCAATAGTCCAAAAGTAGTCAAATAAAGCATGCGCATCTGTAATAAAAAGAGATGAATAAAGGCTTCCTGTAGGGAATTGGTGTGTTTTTGTAAGAAAAGCATCCATATTTTAAATGGTATAAACACTTTTTCCTCACTTCTCCTGACTGTCATATATTCAAGCCGTTCTGGGCAGATGACGTAGGACACACATGCACTTGTGATTAGTGACGAACATGGAAGCGTGGATGAGAGCAGTGATGGAGTACTCGAGTCCTGGACTCGGACTCGAGTCACTTTTCTTTGGACTCGAGTCCGACTCGAGTCACTTTTCTTTGGACTCGAGTCCGACTCGAGACTCCATTCTCTGGACTCGTGACTCGACTTGGACTCGTGGACTGATGACTCGTACTTGGACTCGGACTCAAGGATATATAAAATCAGACTTGGACATTCATTACGTTGTTTTTGACTAAAAATGTTATAAAAAATGTTTCGTGCCCAAGACTGGCCAGGATCTATTCTTTTCCCTCACAGACACTGCTACCGCTCGCTCTCTTTGCTTGACAACACACGCACTGACGTCACTCACTTTACTTTCACTTTACTTTTTTTCCAAAGCGCTTGGACTAGAGCTGTAGTCAAGTCCGGCTTTGTCGAGTCCAAGTCAAGTCCAAGTCCAGGACTAGTCGAGACCGAGTCAAGACCGAGTCCAAAGAGGTTCGAGTCCAAGTCAAGTCCAAGTCCAAACGTTTCGAGTCCAAGTCCAAGACCGAGTCCAAATGAGTGAAAAAAGGGTCCTATTCAAGACCACATACTTAACTACTGATAATGTTTGTGATGCGAGAGAAAGCATATCTCCTATTCTAAGAAAATCATTTTACATTATTATTTGTAATGATCAAAAAGCATGTGCAAAGTAACAACTCTGTAGGACAGGGGTCTCCAAACTACATCCTGGATGGCCAATGTCCTGAAAAGTTTAGCTCCAACTGGCCTTAAAACACCTGGAAGATTAGTGTGTCTAGTAAGAGCTTGATTAGGTTCAAGTGTGTATAATTAGGGTTAAAGCTAACAGGGGCGTTAAACAAGATCCTGGGCCCTATGCATAGGCAGTCCTGATGGGCCCCCATGCCCCCCACCCATGAAAATATCCAGGAAAAAAAATATATATTTCAGATTCATACTTTTCAAGGTCCCTCTCTTCCTTTGGGGCCTTGCTAATGAGTACTGGTTTTACCCCCAGTCCGACCCTGGGAGCTAAACTTGGATAAACAAACAAAGTTTGGAACTGTAAGGTCAAATAATTTTTATGTACTTTATTTTTTGTTGACATTATATCTGTGGTCAAAAATGTATATGACTATGCCTAATTGGCACAGTGCACAGACACACGCAAAGCTCGGGATATGACAAATGCACGCAGCAAGGCTAGAATGGATACGTTTGGCTCTACTGGGCATGCGCACATAAATACAACAATTTTTGTCATACTGTGCTAGTGTTTGCATAGACTAGTCGAGCACTGTCGGAAACAATCGACTACTCCAGCATGTATTAACCATAATGCATACAAAGTGTTTGCAAGTACGACGTGAATTTTAGAATTACAATATTGCGTGGAGCTGTTACTATATGACCTTATCTATGTTGCATGTAAAAATAAAATAGGCCTATGTAATGTAATAATTAGGGTTGTGCCTGAAGCCGAATACCTTATTCGGAATGGCACGGATAATGGCTTAAAAAACGAATAACGGACAAGGAATAATTCTGCCTGAATACTCGGCTGAAGCTGACACAGTCTGGTGTTTGCTAGATAACAGGTGAGCCAGGGAATCAGCGCCAGAAGTGAATGAATGTAAACTTTATGAGTGAAAAGCGCGCAAATCAAACACCGCATTGTTGTCGCCTCTCTGTGCATCTCTCAGAAATCAGAGCGTTGCAAGAGTAATTTTACCTATAATAATACATCATAGCTACACGTTATATTATTTGTATATATTTAAAAGGCAAATATTGAAAGCTTAGGCTACCATGATACGAATGAATGGAATAAGCACAGCGCGCTCACCAATCAAACAGCCGCGCTGCGCGTCTCAGTCTCTCAAAAACCAAATCAGTTCTCTCTCAAGAGTAGGCTAATAATCAACATAGATATGGATACATTGTCTACTTGTCCTACATGTTTGCATCTTTATGTTTTGCTGGTTTGCGCGGCACACACACATCTGTTTAGTGAAGTCGACTATACATTATAGACTCGTTCAAAGTGTTCTGCGTAATGAGAATGTGTGCATTGAATGGATTCAGTCGTGTTCAAATGATCACTAAACGTTTGTCATGACTCTCTGCTTGCATGATAAATATTATTTTAGAAATTAATAATTAATTCAGTTTAACACGACATACTTGTTCAGTGATAACTACGAAAAAATATATAAAAAGTCATAACAGTCTTATCAAGTAACTGTAGGCTACGATGTTGTATCCGAATGCAGATAGGAAAAATTTTGTGATTGTTACAGATACAAATACTGGCTGTTACATGAAAATGTAAATATGTAATGTCATATATAAAGTTTTTAAAATTTACATATTTAATTGTTGCATAAGGCTATACATTAATACGCGTTTATTGATAAAAAAAAAAAGGCTATCTAGGTGTAGACGTAAATAAAACACAATCTAACAGGTAGAAAATTAAATTAGAAACATCTAAACTTTTCAGGTCGCAGTAAGTGCACCACTGGTCATGCACATCCTTTCCCGGAACAATACTGAAAGCTAAGGCAAGATGGAGAAACAGATGATCATAGTTGTACAAGGATAGCCATTTTTTAAATGAATCTATTAGCAGAGCTACTGCAAGTGATTTTAAGTGCTGGAATTCCATTTATTCTTTGCTGAAACTTCTGCGTCATCATGGAGAGCGGGTCATGGTTGCCCAGCAACAGCAGACGCCACTGGAGCGCGAGCGCAGATTACAGAGTGCTTTGGAAATAAGGAGAGCGGCGCGCCTAGCGTTTTCCACACAGTTTCAGTCGCGACATCATGCAAATGTGGTTTTGTTTTGAAGGAGACATTTTTTATTTTATTTTTTTGCTGGACTCGGTCGAGACCAACTAGAAGACTTGGCGAGTCCAATGGCCAAGTCCGAGACAAGTCCGAGTGCAAATTCAACGAGTCCGAGACAAGTCCGAGACGGCAGAAAAATGTCTCGAGTCCGGACTCGAGTCCAAGACCGGACTCGAGGACTACAGCCCTAGCTTGGACACTTGCGGGAAAGGATGAAGCTGATTTGTTAGTTCTTGTCACATGACCCGCGGTGCGCTTGCAGTATTCTGAAAAGTTTAGATGTTTTTTAACTCAATGCGGTGCGGACGCGCCTGGATGCTGCCGTTATGAGCGTGCATACCGCGCTCCTACAGTACATTGGAAATAACGAACTTGACCGTGCAAAAGACGCGATATTTGAACGGCCCTTATATGTTGCTTTCTGACCATGTGCGTGCCGTCACACACACACATTAACTTGAAAACATACAAACGCACTCACGCTAAATCACTCGGTCACTCACACACAAATGCTCTCTCTCTCTCACACACACACACACACACTCACACTCATTGTAATATGCACGTTTCTTTTTTTCGCCAAGTGTATTTCTGTAATACAGTGTTAAAGGATTAATTCACACAAAAATGAAAATTTCCTAATCATTTACTCCTCCCAATGCCATCCAGGATATCCATGGCGTTTTTTCTTAAATTATGTTTTTTTTAAGGAAAACATTTCATGATGTTTTTTTCATATAATGAACTTCAATGCCTACCAACTCAGTTGGTTGCTATTGTTTCCTCAAAAAAAATAAAATTCCAATTGGGGACTCGAGACTCGACTCGGACTCTAACTCTGGTAATGGTGACTCGACTTGGACTCGACTCGGACTCTTCTTTGGTGACTCGGACTTGGACTCGGACTCGAACACTGAGACTCGAGACTCGACTCAGACTCAACAGTTGGTGACTCGACTACAGCACTGGATGAGAGACACCAAAACAAATCGCTGGTCACTAACTAGAAGCATTAGCCTAATTAGGAGGATTTCAATGTAAGCCAAGTAGAGACTGGTTTTCCTTTGCTAAAGTAAGGAAACTTTGCTCTTGTAAACAATATTTGTGAGAGTCTCATATCTCAGAGGCATGTGCTCGATGCCTACGTCTTAAGTTAACCTCCAGAATGGCTTGCACATATGACAGTAGAGCTGCGTTTCCACCACAGGAACTTTAGCCAGGAACTAGAGACTTTGGGCTGTACTTGTACTCTGTGTGTTTCCACTGCAGGAACCAGGAACTAAATAAAGTTCTGGTAAAAAAAATTGCCCCTCAGAAAGTCGCTGCTGTTGAGGTAGTACTTTTTCAAAGTTCTGGAGAAAACTGAAGATGAACACCGAGCCGAGCCAGATAACGAACAAAAGATTGACTCATTCACGAGTCAAGAACCGGTTGCATCGGTTTTCGGATCACCAGTAGTTCTTTCAGACAGTTCGATTCAATAAACCAGTTGAAGAAAACGGTTCACTGGTTCTTTTGCGCTCGACGTCATGGCGTCATTTGCGATGATTGCCCTTGATTCAAGCCTTTGATTTACCTGCGCTCATAACACTAGCACAGAATCAGTTCAGAAACAATCACCAAAAGAATCAGTTCAGTTTAGATGCTCTGTGTGTCGGTTTGCTTCATGCTGAATCACACATGCGCAGTATAATCAGCTCCAGGTTCTTCTTATCTGGCTGGGCTCGGTGTTCATCTTCAGTTCTCTCTTCACAGCAGTTCAGTCAGTGTACTGTTTGAGTGCATGCATTACTCCGGGATATTGGTTTGTTTTAACTCAGAGGGAGTGTCAGCCACATTAAAAAAGTGAACAGCTTAAGTCATTTGTGGATTAATGCGTATTAGAGATGCGAACCGTTTGAAAGGATTCAGTTCGATTTGACGAACTGAATGATTAGTTCGCGAACCGGATATCCAGACTACTTTGTTTTGAACTCTCTCTCACAACAGACACGGAAGAGAAGACAATGCTGAATAAAGTCATCGTTTTTGCTATTTTTGGACCAAAATGTATTTTCGATGCTTCAAAAAATTCTAACCGACCCTCTGATGTCACATGGACTGCTTTGAAGATGTTTTTCTTACCTTAATGGACATGGACAGTATACCGTACACACAGCTTCAATGGAGGGACTGAGAGCTCTTGGACTAAATCTAAAATATCTTAAACTGTGTTCTGGAGAAACAACATGAGGGTACGTTATTAATTACATTATTTTGCTATTTCAGTGAACTAACCCTTTAAGCTGCAAAAGTTATGAATAAAAAAGAAATATGAATCCTGCATGTTCTGTGCGTCTTTGAATGATCAAATGGCAGAGACGTTTGGGTTTGTTTACTACATAGACTGAAGCGCGTGACGCTTGCATTAATTTCAGCATCTGAGCTTCAGAGTTCTCTCTCCATCAAGCGATCTGTACTGTTCGATTCATGTCAATACGCACAGCGCACCTGTATTTGACGCTCTGTAAACTCTGTGTGAAGGTGCACGACTCACCGTCGCTTTCTCACACATGCAAAGAGTCTTACCACGCTGAATCAACACGCTACATGTAAACTTTATTCTTTGTTGTCTTCTCTTGTCAAAATAATGGAGTTCATTTAGAATTATTCATATTTTTCGAACAAAAAGAAGATATGCCGTTTTTCCAGTAGTGGGCGGAGCTAATGCACAAATTGCAATTTCATTGGCTGGCATTTATCTATTACCGTCCCTGTTTTGATTTCAGCAAATCAGTTTGACCAAACGCATACAACATGATTAATATTCATGAACCCAGCAGCTCATCAATTCATAGTGCATTGTATATTGTTAGTATGGTAGTAGAATTATTAGCAGTATTATCTTTTAATAATAATTCATATGATCTATTACTTTTTTTTTCTTTTTACAGAAACCCTCAATGACCAAAAATATCTTAAGCATCACCACCAGTCTTAAGTTCAGTTAAAATGACAAATATGCATTCATTAAAAGTTCATTTTTACATAAAGGCATTGTGCTACTAAATATTACTATTATTTAGTCAAATGTATATGATACTGCTACTACTGTTGAAAAAATTCATAACTTTATTTTTTTTAAAGAAATAAATCACAAAATATTTCTTCCATGTTTAATAGTAAATCCCCTTTATTTACCAAAAATAAAATGTTTAAATTTCATAAATTAAAAGACAAATTAAATTTGGGTGAAACTTGTTTACTGTTTTTCATAATTATATAATTTGTAGAAAAACTTTAAACACAATTGTAAATAAGTATAAAGAATGGCATTGGTTTTATTTTTAGTGATAAAAAGTTTTAATTTTAATAATTGTTTTTGGTACAGAGAACCGTGGATTTTCACTGGTATCGGTACAGAATACTGAAATTTTTGTACCGTGACAACACTAGTTTTTAATAAGTTTAATGCAGTTTGTAAATTTTTTCACAAAACTTTGTTTTTCTCATCCGTTAAATATATTTTTTACACATTAAAACAAATTGCTCTGTAATTGAAAGTACTTTTTACAATCATTTACAGCATAGTTTAGGATTAACATCAGGAAAACAACATCAGTTTGAGCCCAGCGCTGCCTCCATGTGTTCTGGGGTCTTCAGGAGGTGAGTCTCTTGGTGAATGGCCAGCACCTCCTCAGAGACCCCTGCAATACAGGGGTCCAATCTGATTTAGAGAAAGAAGGAAAAGAGGAATTGTTTAGCGCTATGAAAACGTAATTAGAAGAAATATTGAGATACTTAAGTAAACCATTTTTAGTAACTACAAATACCATATGTTTAAAACCCCCAAAATTAAAATAACAAACCTGGAACAACTTAAGGGTGAGCAAAGGAGCTCACCATTAATTGTTGTCGAATTGTTGTCATTTTTGGCTGAACTACCCTTTAAGTAAAAGTATTATCTTGCATACTCTAATATACATAAGGTATTGAGAGTAAAAGTATAGGTATGTACGGTCTTATTCTGAAAAATAATTTTGAGAAGCAACAGGGCAGGATTTGTTGTGAAAACCTGGCAACCCTGATCTGAACACACGTGCTGGAGATAATACTTCTAATTAAAGGAGCGTCTTTACTGACGAGATGTGCAGGAAAATCGCATTCACTGATCATTATAACGCACATTAGAAGGACTACGTGAGAACCACTATGGATCATAAGTTCGCTCTGCAGCCTTTTTTATTATTTTCATGCACACCGTACTATAGTGTGATGCATGGAAAATACAGTTTTGGCCATTACAAAGTCTCCATCCACAAACAGACGTACATCGTCTGCAGATATAAGGTATTTCATTGCACTTTAACAAGTAATCTGAATGACCTATATATGTGCACTATTTTAAACGAGCCCTCACTAACTGAGTTTAATGCCACAGTTGTGTTAGAATGCATCTTATTCTTGTTTCTGTGGCGGTGCGTCGACCTCGTCATGAGGCGCGTGGTCCAGAGCGCTGTATGACTGATGCAGCAGTTCAATTCAACTTTACTCCAAACATATGAACTTACCTGTTTTAAATACTTTATATTTAACATGTTCGTTTATGCCCGATATTAGTGTTAAACTGTTGGACTTTAAATTAAATCAACTATTGATTTTCACCGTTGATTGATTTTTCCGAACATTAACCTCCGTGCGCAGATGCGGCAGATTTGTCACAGGACGAGTGATATGACAGTTGTGTCCGACTATATATATGAACTTAGCTGTTTTAAATACAGTATTTTTATATTTAACGTTAGTTCTACCAGAAAGACTCGGGAGATAGAGGAATGTACGAAGCATACATTTATTGACAGCTCAGCGAGCACAATTATAAATTTCTTTGGCGGAAGGCCCCGTCCATGGTTCGTAATCCGAGGGTAGCGAATCTGCATTTCCTGCCTGAAGACGAAGGCAGGGGCGCAGCAGACCCCCCCTGGAAGGTAAGGACAGGACCATCCTGGTGGTGGTGGGGAGGGTGGAGGTTGTTGTCGCGTTGGCATCTGCGAACTCAAACATGTGTAAGTACGATCTTTTATACAGGAGTATAAAGACGTGATTGGATAATGATGAAGGTAATTAGTGACGAAGTGATTGAGTCTTCCTGGCAGAACTTAGGCTAAAGCTTCCATTTTCAGTATATTTTTTAAAGGGGGGGTGAAATGCTCGTTTTCACTCAATATCCTGTTAATCTTGAGTACATATAGAGTAGTACTGCATCCTTCATAAATCCAAAAAGTCTTTAGTTTTATTATATTCATAAGGGAAAGATAGTCTGTACCGATTTTTCCCGGAAAAACACGACCGGCTGGAGGCGTGACGTGTGGGCGGAGCTAAAGAATCACGAGCGCGAATAGGCTTTTGCGTTGAGAGGATGTGGAAGCTGTGACATTACCGTGAGGGAAAACCCATCATCCTAAACAAACCATGGCTTACAGTCAGATTCAGCCGTTTATTTATGATCCAGAATCAGATCCCGAGGCTGAAACTGAACGAGAGCAGCAGCAGCAACAACTCGCTCCGAGCGGGGCTCGAACCAGGGTCTCTGGCATGGGAGGGGACGCACTAACAAGGAGGCAGAGATATTTGAAGCAGTTTTACTCACCGCATGCGGTTCCAACACACGATCGTGACCCTTTTTCGTTGGGACTGCATTATCCTTAAGAAATAAACGATACGCAAATCCGTCATCAAACTGGGCCTTGTGAACAAGCATCTTCGAAATGCAGGGAACAAACAAAAACACTTGCACAACTCCGTTGATGCTCTGTAAAAATAAACTCCATCCACTGGTCCCTTAATGCTGTTTTTTTTTTGGTAATCTGTGCAGGATTGTCTTGCCCTGGCAACCAAAAACACACTTCTTTTGTGACTTTTCGCGACGCTCTCGCTCTGATCAGTGAATCGCTCTGATCAGTGAAATGTCTGCTCAGCCTCGCTATACTGGAGCGCGCGCTCTTCCGGCAGAAGTGCCTTAGGACCCATATAAGGAAATTTAGCATTTCACCCCCCCTTTAAATTATTGGTGATTCCATAGGCTCTCTCGCACGCACCAGAAAAAAAGAGTTTCTCTCTTGCTCCACCCAAGCACGATAAGATCGTGTATTGTCGATCTCACAGAAAAATGACCATATCGCCCAACCCTAATATATATATATATATATATATATATATATATATATATATATATATATATATATATATATATATATAGTGACGAAAGTGAGTATATAAATATAAATATATATATATATATATATATATATATATATATATATATATATATATATATATATATATATATATGCCTTCAGATTAAGACAGTGTTTAAGAGAAAATAGGCTTTTTGTGTTCACAGGAAAAGTAAATATATATACAGTACAGACCAAAAGTTTGGACACACCTTCTCATTCAAAGAGTTGTCTTTATTTTCATGACTATGGAAATTGTAGATTCACACTGAAGGCATCAAAACTATGAATTAACACGTGGAATTATATATGGAATTATATACATAACATAAAAGTGCGAAACAACTGAAAATGTCATATTCTAGGTTCTTCAAAGTAGCCACCTTTTGCTTTGATTACTGCTTTGCACACTCTTGGCCATCTCTTGATGAGCTTCTAGAGGTAGTCAACTGAAATGGTCTTCCAACAGTCTTGAAGGAGTTCCCCGAGAGATGCTTAGCACTTGTTGGCCCTTTGTCCTTCTGTCTGCGGTCCAGCTCACCCCTAAACCATCTCGATTGGGTTCAGGTCCGTTGACTGTAGATTAACGCCGTTAACGTGCTGCGTTAACGCGAGACTCTTATCGGGCGATAAAAAAAATATCCCCGTTAATCTATTCTTGGGAGCTGGGTCTATACGAAGCTATGATGACATTCACCTTGATATTTTATATAACTGACGTTAACGGATTAATCTAGATTAAAATGGCTCATTCGAATTCTGCCGATGGCATTCAGAATATGTGTGTTACCCAAATAAAATTGACAAACAGTAAGTCTTTGAGAAGGGGTTTATCAAGCTAGATAGTGCATTAGAAAAGAGGCTCATCTCCTGTTTCCAAAATGCATCACAAACTGCTTGAAAAAGCTGTAAACTAATTCCACATTGCACAAGGTGCAAACAACATTACTCCTGTTTCACACCAATGTTTAAGTTTTTTTTTTTTGTTTGTTTGTAGGTGTCAAGGTACAGAAACCAAATAATAGCACTGGATAGTCTTCAATGTAAAAATGAAATATACATTCAAACCTACATTTATTCAGACACCTTCAACATTTCTCACATTATTACAGTTTTGCTATATATATATATATATATATATATATATATATATATATATATATATATATATATATATCAAAAATTATACCTGGTGTCTGAATAATTTTTGGTTTGACTGTTAAAACTACAAAGTAATGCAGTGAAGAGCAGTGGGTGATTTACATTTTAATTTTCTTGGATTAACATTACAGCAGCCAGCAGCTAAATTAGGCGCGGTCACTTTAAGAGATGAGGAATGCATCCAATATAATACACATCACATTTTTTTCCTCAACTGTTTACTTCCACTTAATAAATAACTGACAGTTTTTTCTAGCATAATTTCAAAAGTGGATATTTTGACATATTTTGTATGTATTTGTCGGCACAAGAGCAAAAACGAAGCAAATTCGATGTTCAAGTGTTTTTAGACGCCTTTCTCTGCGTGAGCCCTGAACACCAGAACACCGCGGTGCTGAATTGGGCTCTTTAACATCTTTTTGTTTGTTCAAACTGCGATTTGCATTTGTTCGTTCAGGTGCAGGAGGAACTTCGAGGTGAACTTCGCAGAAGAGAGCTCGGTCAGTGTCGCTGTCCGTGATACGCGTCTCTCTCTCTCTCTCTCTCTCTCTCTCTCGTGCGCACCTAACGGCACGCGCTACTCTGTTCAGCTTTTCCGTGTCTTGTGTTTGGATGCTTTAATGTTTAAATCGACAAGCGGAATGGCTTAACAACACGTGAGAAAGATGAGCTTTCGTGGCGATGTGCAGCAGTGGCCTGTCAACTGTCCTGAGCATCTTTTTAGGCTGTCCTCAGCGAGTCAGTTATATAAAATATCAAGAATGTCATCATAGCTTCGTATAGACCCAGCTCCCAAGAATTGATTAACGGCGATATTTTTTTTATCGCCCGATAAGAGTCTCGCGTTAATGCAGCACGTTAACGGCGATAACGGCCCACAACTAACATATATATATATATATATAGACCCGGTAAACATTTTAAAGCATCATTGTCTTTTCGGTCTGTATAAAACAAGAAATAAATAAATTTTACTAGGGCTGTGATGGTGGCAGATTTTTACCACTTTACCATCATCACAGCCCTAGACAAGACTGTTCAGCTTTTAATAATATACCAAAAATATATAATTTTTACTTTTTTATTTTAGAGTTCATTGAAGGAAAAGAGGACAATGAAGAATCAAGTGAAGTTGAGGAGAAAAATAATGTCAAAACTGGTGGGAAAACTTTGACTTGCTCTCAAACCAAACAGAAAGATTTAAAGAAAAAAAGAGTTAAGGTATCTTTCACCTGCACTCAGTGTGGAAAGAGTTTCACATGTAAATCAAATCTTAAGCATCACATGAGAGTTCATACTGGAGAGAAACCATTCACTTTCAATCAGTGCAGGAAGATTTTCAAACAATCATCAAACCTTAAGGATCACATGAACATCCACACTGGAGAGAAATCTTACAAGTGTTCACACTGTGACAAGAGATTCAGTCAGTCAGCAGATCTGAAAACACATGAGAGGATTCACAATGGAGAGAAACCTTACAAGTGTTCACACTGTGACAAGAGATTGATTCAGTCAGGAAGTCTGAAAAAACATGAGAGCACTCACACAGGAGAGAAACCTTACAAGTGTTCACACTGTGAAAAGAGATTCTGTGTGTCAACAGAGCTGAAAACACATGAGAGGATTCACAATGGAGAGAAACCTTACAAGTGTTCAAACTGTGACAAGAGATTCAATCAATCATCAAATCTGAAAACACATGAGAGGATTCACAATGGAGAGAAACCTTACAAGTGTTCACACTGTGACAAGAGATTTATTCAGTCAGGAAGTCTGAAAAAACATGAGAGCACTCACACAGGAGAGAAACCTTACAAGTGTTCACACTGTGACAAGAGATTCGGTGTGTCATCAAGTCTGAAAACACATGGGAGGATCCACACTGGAGAGAAACCTTACAAGTGTTCACACTGTGACAAGAGATTCGGTGTGTCATCAAGTCTGAAAACACATGGGAGGATCCACACTGGAGAGAAACCTTACAAGTGTTCACACTGTGACAAGAGATTCGGTGTGCCATCAAATCTGAAAACACATGAGAGGATCCACACTGGAGAGAAACCTTACAAGTGTTCACACTGTGACAAGAGATTCTGTGATTCATCAAGTCTGAAAAGACATGAGAGGATTCACACAGGAAAGAAACCTTACAAGTGTTTAATCTGTGACAGGAAATTCAGTGATTCATCAAGTCTGAAAAAACATGAGGGGATTCACACTGGAGAGAAAGCTTACAAGTGTTCACACTGTGACAAGAGATTCAGTCATTCATCAAATCTGAAAAAACATGAGAGGATCCACACTGGAGAGAAACCTTATAAGTGTTCAAACTGTGACAAGGGATTCAGTGATTCGACACATCTGAAAAAACATGAGAGGATCCACACTGGAGAGAAACCTTACAAGTGTTCACACTGTGACAAGAGATTCGGTGTGTCATCAAGTCTGAAAACACATGAGAGGATCCACACTGGAGAGAAACCTTTCAAGTGTTCACACTGTGACATGAGATTCAGTCAGTCAGGAAATCTGAAAAAACATGAGAGCACTCACACAGGAGAGAAACCTTACAAGTGTTCACACTGTGACAAGAGATTCGGTGATTCATCAAGTCTGAAAAGACATGAGAGGATTCACACAGGAAAGAAACCTTACAAGTGTTTAATCTGTCACAGGAAATTCAGTGATTCATCGAGTCTGAAAAAACATGAGAGGATTCACACTGGAGAGAAAGCACATCACCGCAATGTACGTGGGAAGCGTTCCATTGAGTCATCTGTTATACACAAAAACCAACCACAGTAAGGCCCCGTACACGCAGAGACGCATTTAGCTGTATATGTAAATATTTTGTATGGTATATGCGTTTCGTCCAGACTGATCCAGCATTCGGGGGAATGAAAACCCTATTAAATAAAAAAAAAAAAAACACGTTCCCAGAGTGGATAAATCTGAAAATGACACCTTTGTGTTTTTCTGTACTGCCAATCCATATGTTTTGTAAAACAATGATGTCATCACCCCACGTCTTGACCATATTCAGACACCGCTACGTCATTTAACACCAACAACAATAGAGGACTACATGTTTGTGCTCATGCTGCAGAAGCTACTGAGCCTGTAAGCTTGACTTAACTTACTAGTAGAGCAGCACGATATTGGAAAACATTTCACATCGCAATGATTTTTCTGTTTATTAGGAACACCATAGTAATACTGTGTTTGACCCCCTTTCGCCTTCAGAACTGCCTTAATTCTACATGGCATTGATTCAACAAGGTGCTGAAAGCATTCTTTAGAAATGTTGGCCCATATTGATGGGATAGTTGATGGAGATTTGTGGGATGCACATCCAGGGCACGCAGCTCCCGTTCCACCACATCCCAAAGATGCTCTGTTGGGTTGAGATCTGGTGACTGTGGGGGCCATTTTAGTACAGCGAACTCATTGTCATGTTCATGAAACCAATTTGAAATGATTTGAACTTTGTGACATGGTGCATTATCCTGCTGGAAGTAGAAAACATCCCCCACACCATTACACCACCACCACCAGCAGCCTGCACAGTGGAAACAGGGCATGATGGATCCATGTTCTCATTCTGTTTACGCCAAATTCTGACTCTACCATCCGAATGTCTCAACAAAAATTGACACTCATCAGACCAGGCAACATTTTTCCAGTCTTCAACTGTCCAATTTTGGTGAGCTTGTGCAAATTGTAGCCTCTTTTTCCTATTTGTAGTGGAGATGAGCTGTACCCGGTGGGGTCTTCTGCTGTTGTAGCCCATCCGCCTCAAGGTTGTGCGTATTGTGGCTGCACAAATGTTTTGCTGCATAGCTTGTTTGTAACGAGTGGTTATTTCAGTCAAAGTTGCTCTTCTATCAGCTTGAATCAGTCAGACCATTCTCCTCTGACCTCTAGCATCAACAAGGCTTTTTCGCCCACAGGACTGCGCATACTGGATGTTTTTCCCTTTTCACACCATTCTTTGTAAACCCTAGAAATGGTTGTGCGTGAAAATTCCAGTAACTGAGCAGATTGTGAAATACTCAGACCGGCCCGTCTGGCACCAACAACCATGCCACGCTCAAAATTGACATTCAGTTTGGAGTTCAGGAGATTCTCTTGACTAGGACCACACCCTTAAATGCATTGAAGCAACTGCCATGTGATTGTGGATTACAGACTTGCTCCCGCGAGACCCGATGCAACAGAGAGCGGCGCTGGACAAGACTTCTGTGTGTGTGTGTGTGTGTGTGTGTGCAGGATACAGGAAAATAAAATGATTCATGGGACTCCACAAATTAGAAATATCTAAACATAAAATTTGTTAAAAAAGGTTACATTTCTTCCTTTTAATATTCCTTTAAAAAAGCAAGTTTGTCATTATTGTTGCTGTTTTCATTTCAAATAAATAAAACATTGAACCACAAACTAAGCATTTGTTTTAAAAGAGGGAAAATATCTTATTTATTTTGGTTACAATATCAATTTTATTAACTTTGGTCAAGAAAAGTAAAAAGCCTTTAAATGTCAATGAGAATTTGTACCATTGTATTATTTTATTGCTTGTTTTAATTAATGGGCTAACAATGAACCACAAACTACTATAGTTTTAAAGAAAGGGGAAATCAAAAGTCTTTTAAAAATTATTTTTGTGTTACAATGCGGATAAAACATATTCTCCTTATTAATTTTGTTAAAAGTTCAGTGTAATATAAGATAATTTGTCATCCCACTGTTTTAGCCTGTTTCGTTATTAATAATAATAGGCTAATAATGAGCCACAAATAAGCATTCGTTTGAAGTAAGAGGAAAATGTAGATTCATTATTCATATTTTTATTGTGTGTTAACAGATTTGTGAGATTCGCATGAACTGAGATGTATTTTAGAGATTATAAATGCAGTGCTCTTTGCTGGCATTCCACCAAACCATATAAACCATGCACACAGCAGCCACTTGCTTTAGTCAAGAATAACTGTTCTGTGAATGTTGATACTGTAATAAAAAACATTTATTAGGAGCGTGTGCTGGTATTTCATAAATTTAATGGAGAAAAAAGTAATGTACAGTAGGTAGACAACCAAAATGGGTCATCATTCGCGAAACTACTGCCAGACCTGGAATAGTCTTAGGCTACAGTCTACAGTGTGTGTGTGTGTCTATATATAAGGATTAAAAGCTAAATGTTTTCATGTTGGTTCATTCTTGGTTTAAAAAAATAAATAAAAAAATCTTCAGGTTCCATATGCAGAGCGAAATCAGAACGGTCCAGCATTTAGAAATAATTCGTATTAACGCTGTTATTATCTTGATTTTTCAAACTGATAACACTTTGCATTTTTTAAAGGTCCCCTTCTTCGTGATCCCATGTTTTAAACTTTAGTTAGCCCCATGCATCAAAGCCCATTTCACCCTGTCATTGTGTTCATGATTTAGCATATATATATATATACACACACACACACACACACACATTACAGCAGAACTGTTTCCAACACTCATAATAAATCATCATATTAGAATGATTTCTAGAGGATCATGTGATAGACTGGATGTCACATATGACACTGAAGAATGGAGTAATGATGCTGAAAATTCAGCTTTGCATTACAGAAATAAATGATAATTTAAAGTATAATAAATTGAAAACAAATTATTTTAAATTGTAATAATATATTACAATATTAAATTTTTTCTGTATTTTTGATCAAATAAATGCAGGCTTGATGAGCAGAAGAAACTTAAATAAAAATAGTAATGTTTCCAAACTTTTGGCCTGTACTGTATCCCCCCCAAAACTGCACAACTGTAGAGTAAAACATTAATAAAAAAGTGATAATAAAAAATGCGTCTTAAAACTGACATGATTGTACAAAATCACAGTCTGGGGACTCAGAACTCAACAACTGCTAACATTAAGGTTAAGGTAAAAATATCTGCCATGAAATTATAGTATCTTACTCCTATGCAATAAATTGTTCTTTCACTACATCTCTTTACCTCTGTCTTTATCCTCTTCTCTTCTTTTTGGCACTGTATCTATCGCAGACTATGCTCATTTATAATGTGTCATGTAAATTCGGCCTTCCGTCACAATCAGGAAACTTTCACCGTGTCTAGAACTGGCGCGAGCTGCCAGGCCCGTTTCTACGAGCTGTGTGTTAACAAAAGCAGTGCTGTCTACATTGGAAGAGGCGTCGGGCACGCTACACAACAAATTACCAACAACTGATCGTGCGCGCGCTCTGTTTCTGACGCACTTCAAGCACTCGATGGGCAGGGGAAGATTGAAGCCGGACTTTTTTTTTTTTTTTTGCTTTATTTGGTAGTATTTCGAATTAATGGTTTTTAAATAGTAGCCTATTATAAAAAAAAAAATTCACTCGTTCACTCATTCTGGCTCCCCTATGGATGAGTGGCGCCCTTAGCATTTGCCTATACCGCCTATGCCGCGGGCCGGCCCTGAGTCCAATCATCTTTGTTTGGGCTTACCAGGGATGCTGTAATTGGAGATAAATGGTTACAATTTATGTTTGACTCTGTTCCCGACAATTATAATCCACATGTAAAACTATGTGCAGCAAATTTAGCTGAGGACAGCTTGCTGAGGACAACTTTCTCAATCTCAATCAGTTTAATGCCGGATTCACACAAAGATTATTCTTGAAAGATGGAGCAGTTCCCTCTTTGTCTGGAGAAGGTGTTGTTTATGGACCACAACCGGTAAGTGTATTTTATTATTCAAGTTGGTGCGTTTAACAGTTTCTGTAACTTATTACACAAAGGGCAACGCTGTTTAGCTTTGTTAACTAGACGTTTGGGCTGTGCAAAAAAACGAATGTGATTTTCATGTGCATCTCGTTAGTAAAAACGCTCCTGTGACTATAAATACATAACTACTCCAAAACTAGTCCAATCGCGTTTGCAGGAGGTCAGCCCGCGCTCAGCTGGTGTCGAATCACAACACAGGAACCGCTGGCCCAATCAGAACTCGTTACGTATTTCTGAAGGAGGGACTTAATAGAACAAGGAAGACATCAGCCCGTTTTTATGACCGTGAAAACAGAGGTATACAGATAGGTGAATTGTGTGAAAAATACTGTTTTTTACAAGTGAAACATAAACGCATGTTATATTGCACACTGTAAACACAATCAAAGCTTCAAAAAAGCGTGTACAATGGGACCTTTAATTATGTCTTTACTGTGTGACCAAAAATTTAGCAGTTCAGCTTTTTGATCGTGCTGGTGCCTCGTGCACATATTCATTGGAAACAGCAGCCATTCACTGACCACACACCAATGTGTCCCTGAGCGAGACACTTAACCCCTAGCTACTCAGAGGGGTGCGACCTCTGACATATATTGCAATTGTAAGTCGCTTTGGATAAAACCATCAGCTAAATGAATAAATGTAAATGTCTTCTTCTGTTTCTTCCTCTGCAAGTCTATGGCATCCCATAGAACCGATTGCAGGAATGTTGTGAGATTTGGCACACTGATAGAGGGAAGTCCCAACATTAACCATAGCAAATTTGAAGTCTCTAACTCCAACTCTAGTGCCACCACTTGTACAAATTTTCAATGTTTCTATGCTAATAACTTTTGAACCGTAAGCCAGAAAATAAAATTATTTTTTTCCTCTGAATCCTTGGCTCAACCCCACAATTCAAAAATCACAAGGTTTAGTTTTTCGCTATTTTCAATTTTTCAAAAAAAATTCATTGGCTCATGCCAAGTCGAATGAACTCGGAATGGGCTTAGTTTTTTTTTTTTTGCTATTTTCAATTTTATGAAAAATTGACTTTTTCAAACTTGTCCTAGACCAGGGGAGCCCAACCTTTTTTGAACAAAGATCTACTTTTAGATTTATCAGTGTGCCGAGATCTACCACTCCAAACAGAAAGCCATTCGCTATTCACAGTGCATCTGCAGATTTTAATATACTCAAAACAAACAGAAAAGTATCTCTAATCCATATATAATAAATCTGTTGTGAATCAGAAGGCAGAGACAGATCCATTTGCAACAATGTAATTGCAATTGGGTCAGTAGGCAGGCAGCAGAACAATCAGAATCCAGAAACAGGCTAGGGTAAATTGGTAGTCTGCAGACAGAGAAAGTTAGAGATAGCAAGGGTCAGAGACACGGGCAGGTAACGATAACCAGAAACGTTCAGACATGCATAAAAACAAAAACATATAATAAAGTTATTTCTCTACCTTAGAGGGACCTCTGGCACTGGGAGGAGGCAGCTAGTTTCTCGTAGTCAGGGCAGTAAGAGCTGGTTGCAAGCCTTAAGCAGGCCAGAAGGTGGTCATCAGTCATTGTAGATCTGTACTTTGACTTGATGATTTTCATGTGAGAGAAAGCACACTCACACAAGTAGGTTGACCCGAAAAGTGCTGTCAAGTTGAAAGCACATTTTCTGAGGTTGTGATACTTTTGTTCAGTCCAGAACTCTCCATTCATGTCAGATGTTGCCCTGGATTTGATCTCAATGTCATTTTGCAGTGTGAGAATCTCATTCTCAACAGCAGTGTTATCTAAGTGAAACAGTGATACATTTTTGGAGGCAATACAATCCACATCAATACTTGGACCAAATGGAAAACACAGATAGCTGGCAACAGGCTCAATGGATCCAAAATCTGTAAAGCGCCTCTCAAATTCTATGAAAGTATGAAAGTGAAGTGACATTCAGCCAAGTATGGTGACCCATACTCAGAATTTGTGCTCTGCATTTAACCCATCCGAAATGCACACACACAGAGCAGTGAACACACACACGCACACACCCGGAGCAGTGGGCAGCCATTTATGCATTTATGCTGCGGCGCCCGGGGAGCAGTTTGGGGTTCGATTACTTGCTCAAGGGCACCTAAGTCATGGTATTGAAGGTGGAGAGAGAGCTGTTCATGCACTCCCCCCATCCACAATTCCGTCCGGCCCGAGACTAGAACCCACAACCCTTCGATTGGGAGTCCAACCCTCTAACCATTAGGACGACTTCCCTTTTTTTTTTTTTTTTTTAAAGTGAAACTTCTAACAAGATGCTCTGAACTTGCTCTTCAAAACGTGTACTTTCAAGCTGCACAAAGTCTTTGCCCTGACGCTGAAGTTCTGCCTGCATGTGAGGAAAGTTCCGTAGGTCATAACGTTGCAGCCTATTTGAAAGCAGTTGTAGCTTGCTTTTAAATGTGTTTACTGCACTGATCATGTTGATTACATGTTTGTCTTTACCCTGCAGCTCTAAATTAAAATCATTCAGCAGGTCAGTGAGATCTGTCAGGAACGCTAAATCCAATAGCCACTGGTAGTCCTCTAGCTGGGCATATTCTGCATGTTTCGATAGCTTCAGAAAATCTTTGATTTCTGGCAACAGCTCTGAGAATCTTACTAAAAATGTACGTCTACTCAGCCATCTAACATCTGTGTGCAGCAACAGGTCTGTGTGCTCTGCACCGGTATCCTCCAACTGAGCACGGAATAACCTTCTCTCTAGACTCCTGGCGCGAACGGAGCACATAATCTTCATTGCAACATCCATCACTTCTTTCATGTTTAAAATCTTACCACATAATGCCTGCTGGTGGATTATACAGTGGTAATTAAGGAAGTCCGGGAAATATTCCCTCTGTTTGCACAATGCAATGAATCTGCTGGTACGCCCCACCATTGCTGGAGCACCGTCCGTTGAGATAGAGATGAGTTTGAAGAGGGGCAACTGGGTCTTGTTGACAAATTCCATGAAAGCTTGGAAAATATCTTCGCCTCTTGTGTGTCCTTTCAATGGTAAAATGGTGAGCAGCTCTTCTTTTGCACCCATGTCTCCAAAAACCATTCTAATGAAAACACATAGTTGTGCCACATCAACAACATTAGTTGACTCGTCGAATTGGAGAGAAAAACATTTGCACTGTTCAACATCCTTCCTTAATTGCTCCTCGACATCCTCTGCCATTCCCTCACATCGCCGTGTAACAGTGCCACGGGATAATTGCACGTCCTTAATGGCACCTATGATGTCACTTTTATTCTTATAGTCACCAAAAAGTGCGTCTGAAGCCTCGACAAATGCTTCTTTCACAACTTCGCCGTCCTTGAAAGACTTCTTGTGTTTTGCAAGAACATGACTGACACGATAAGAGGCTATAGTTGCAGCCTTACCCTTGGTGTTTGGCCTGGTAAAAATGGACTGCTGTGCTGCTAACTGCCCCTTCAAT
Source organism: Carassius auratus (assembly GCF_003368295.1). Taxonomy (NCBI): domain Eukaryota; kingdom Metazoa; phylum Chordata; class Actinopteri; order Cypriniformes; family Cyprinidae; genus Carassius; species Carassius auratus. The sequence goes on from NW_020527782.1 coordinate 43,794, forward strand.
TCCCGGACTTTTCGGGTGCGTAGAGCTGATTTAGCCAGAAAATCTGCGTCATAGCTTTTGTGCACGGTCTTGAAATGCCGCTCCAAATTGCCCTTCTTCGGTAAGGCCACGCTTGAATTGCAAATAAGACAGATGGACTTCAAATTTGAATAAACAAAAAAGTAATTCTCTTCCCAGTCAGAATGAAAATGATATGTTTTCTTTTTTTTGGCTTCTGCCATAGTTGTGTTTTATTTTGCTGACGTCGCGACTCGCAGCTCTCTCAACGTCTCCATAGTAACAGTGAGTAGTGGCGCGAATGAGGTGAACGTCGGGAGCTCACATATCTAAACACCCGACTCTACTTTAAAAAAATGTATAGCCTATAGAAATTTAATAATTATGTAATAATGAAATTTTTAATAATTTTATTTAAAATAATAGTGTGTGTTCATGAAAGTTATAATGCTAGAGTGCTGGTTATAACATGACAATAAAGAAGAGATAAAAAGAGGGACCAGTTTAATCCTTTCATTTATTTATTTTTCTGAATATTTATTATTTTTTTCTTTAATATGGGTTCTATTATATTATTGTTTTGAATGTTGATTCTATACATTAAAAATAAGTAATTTAAATTAACGTAGTGCATGGATAGTCCAACATTCGAACATTCATTCTGCTCAAATTATTCGATAAATAAAAATGATATTCGAATTTCGCTATATTTTTGCTTGCCATAAAAAAAATAAAATAAAAAGTCCACAATAAAACCTAATTCGGTCACTTTCTGTGATTTTCCACGGCATATGTGAAGATGTATGCAAGCAAAAAATTCATGAATAAGAACTGCGGTTTTCTACAGTACTTCAGATATTTTGTGTAGAATCACAGAAAGTGACAGAATTGAAGAACATTGTTGTGGCATCTCTCAAGCAACGAATAAACACCGCTAACTTGGAGAATGCAGTGAAAACTCCTCTTCTCGTGTCTGCCCTAGCACAAACATATCAGGTTTCTCGATGAAAACATGAGAGAGGAAAACAATTTTTTGTTGAACATCAAACATTATTTTCCTTGATGCGAGTGGAGCGGATGCAGTCGCCCCCACAAACGATGAAGAGGATGCAATGCCCAATCGTCGGAAAAGGCTGAGACAGTTCTTCAGCGATGATTACAGAGAGTCCAGCTGAGACAAGTGGGAACAGTTCTTGCAGGAGCCATTTATTCCACCAGATGAGGATCCCATTCAGTGGTGAAACGAAAACACGAAGCGCTTCACAAAACTTATTCACATAGCACACAGTTATTTGTGAGTCCCGAAAACGTCTGTGCCGTCAGAGCGCGTTTTCTCTGAGGCCTTATTGTTAACAGACTAAGGAGCCGACTTTCCCCCGATCATGTTTACATGCCCGTATTTCTTAACAAGAACATAATGTAAAACAATAGAAAAAAAAAGATTTGCGGACAGTTTCAAAGTTAAGTGTAAGCATTCTGTAGTCTTGCTGCAGGCTGGTTTACGTTTTTTTTTTTTTTTTCACTTTTTTTTTCTTTGCTTTTAATCTGTACTTTTGTTTGTTTGCACGCATTGTTAAAGGTTTTCAGCTACAAAACACGATGTGTAATGTTCAAGCTTATTGTGTGTAAGCTTGTTCAAAAATGACGGAAACAATAAATGTTGCTGAAAAATAACGTCTGTCTCATTAAACTTAATTTAAATAAACTAATATTCGTTTTTTTGTGAGCTCAGATATTCGAATGTGATATTTGCGGAAAAAAACGCCCATACTTAATTTGAATGGAAAGGTTATTTTCTTAATAACAAATCAAGCCATTTTTCATGTTAGACATTGTGAGTATAATTTTGTTAAATAATTTAATTAGAATTTTTTCACACCTATAGTCAAAGTCATATTTAAAACATTTATTTTTTAAAAGAGCAGTTTGAGACCCAAAAGAGCTGGCTCTTTTCAGTGAGCCAACAAGCCGGAATGCAAGCTAGTCCCTATTTATAATGTAACATGCCTAGATAAAATCCTGGCTGAATTCAGATTAGCGTGCTAATACACTACTCTTGCTATTTCTGACATATATGTATTTGAAATAGTATGAGTAAGTTAGTATGCAATATCGAATTCAGCCCATAATTTCTTCGCTGTTATTTTTTTCATAAATGGTCAAACTTTATGTATGTCAGTGAATTTTACAAATATTTAACAACCAATGAAAAGCAAAGCTTAAAACAGCTTGTGTTAAATCTTGACTTAACCTCACAGCTCAAAGCTCCTCGTAGCTCCGCCCCTACTCCTCCGGCCAGCTGAACGTAATCAGTGATCATGTAAGATTAAATAAAGAACTGTTTTTTTTTTTTATATAAGTACAGCCTTTTCTTTACTCAAGAAATACTATGTCTATAAAGGTTAACATTTTATATTTTTGATGTCTGAGACGCTGGAGCTGTGAAGACAGAAAAAGGGTAAACCAGAGTAGAATTTATGCTCGCGCGATCGAATGGAGAGCAGTCCGTGTTGGGCACCCTTGTCCTAGACGGTTTGTCCGAATTTCACATAAATTGACTCAGATCATTTTCAGACAATGCTAGCAAAAATTTGTGGAATTCAAGTTGATTCGTCCAACCGTTCTCGAATGACACGTGAACACATTTGACGAAAAGCACGCAAAAATGCACGTGAGTCTATATCTCGGCAACGGTTTGGCATATTGAGACAAAACTTGGTGTGTGTCCTAATAACCATGACCTGAGACTACCTGCAATGTTTTGACGGAGCGCCACTTAGTGGTCAGGAGATATGAAAAATGCATATTTTTGAATGGTTTGGCCATAAATCACACATCTGGTCTCTTTAGATTCAAAGAGTCATGTCGAGTCGAATGATATCCAATTTTCCTGTGTCGGCAATTTTGAATTATGTTTTAAAATGCTGTATTCTTTGAACGCATTATCGTTTCATTACGAAAATAATTACAAAAATCTTCGGCTCTATGCCCTGAAGGTACTCAAAAAGTTGAAACCTTTGAATAAATTAGACCATTGAAATCAAAATGGTCTGCCTATATTCTTTGGGCCATACAGAGAACATCAATACCAATTATGCCAAAATTGGCCATACTTCCTGTCCGCCATTTTGATTTGTTGAAAACTTACTTTTTCATTATCCTATTGCAATAAAACTGGTCTCAAAATATTCCCTGGCTTATGCCGACAACAAGAATACCAAATATGCCAGAGTAAGCTGGAACTTCCTGTCCGCTATTTTGATTTATATGGAAAATAGACTTTTTTTTTAACTCCTCATCAACAGTTGGTCTGATTTTCACCAAAGTTTAGTCAGATTATCTTCAGACAGTTTTGACAAAATTTATAGATTTTGTGTCGATAGACAAAACTGTTTTTCGCATACCACAGCCACGAATTTGAGGCATTGTGCCAAAATGACACTTGAGGCTGTATCTCTGCAATGCTTTGGCATATTGATACCAAACTCTGTGTGTGTCATTGACAAGTCACACAGAGTACACAAAATTTAATAACAGCGACACCTATTGGTCAAACTTGATAAGCCAAGTAATCATGCTTTTAGAGATTGTATTTATGGTTTTTTAGCCATTTCAATTACAATAATCCTGAGAAAAACAAGAAAATCCCGCACACTATCAACTTGCAAAACAATGAAAAATACTTTAATGGCAACGTTTCGATCGTTTGATCTTCATCAGGACTATATCAGTCTTTTTGTTTAAGCATCTATCTATGACCTACAGGTGTGTGACGCTGATTGATCAATTACAATAATCCTAAAATTGCAGTTATCGCTTATTAATGCATTTGGTATGATGCTCCATGCCATGCGTAGCTCCTCAATTTGCCGGTGGAGTGCTTGGCCGTGAAATTGCTGCTTGCAGCTATATTTGTTATTACTATTTGTACTTACAATGCACAAACCAGAAGCAATAATATTAATAATATGGTTCCAGACCATTCTGAAAGAAGAATTTATGCAAATGCGTATAAAATGCTTTAAAAAATTGAACCGAGATGTCTTGAGGGTATTTAATAGGTCAGGCCCCACAAAAGATTTTTCAAGTTACTAGTTGTTCATTTTGCTGTTGGACAGTGTTTTCTCTACTTCCTGTTGGCCTTCTGTAGCTAATCGTAGCTCCGTGTAGCTGTCTTTATTTTTTCTCTGGAATCTTTTAGATTACTATCACTATCTGTTTTTTTTTTTTTTTTTTTTTTTAAGTGGTAAAATATAACTTAATTCACACCATATTTCTGATATTATCGATCAATCTTATCAGATTAACTTTGATCGTTCACTTTTATTTTATATCCGTGGGTGCAGTTAACCCGCAAAGTGTTAGCACTCGTTAGCTTGTCATTAAAGGGGGGGTGAAATGCTCGTTTTCACTCAATATCCTGTTAATCTTTAGTACCTATAGAGTAGTACTGCATCCTTCATAACTCCAAAAAGTCTTTAGTTTTATTATATTCATAAGAGAAAGATAGTCTGTACCGATTTTTCCCGGAAAAACACGACCGACTGGAGGCGTGACGTGTGGGCGGAGCTAAAGAATCACGAGCGCGAGTAAGCTTTTGTGTTGAGAGCGTTTGAAAGCTGTGACATTACCTTGATGAAAAAACCATCATCCAAAACAAACCATGGGTAACAGTCAGATTCAGCCGTTTATTTATGATCAAGAATCAGATCCCGAGGCTGAAACTGAACGAGAGCAGCAGCAGCAACGACTTGCTCTGAGCGGGGCTCGAACCCAGGTCTCCGATGGGATAATTAGGTTTCGTATGAAATCTTGAAAAATGCCTATAAGGTGTTTCAGAAAGCTGCAAAGTCTGCAAAATGCAAACATTTTTCTGAACTTATTTCTAATAATTGCCATAAACCTCAAGTTCTCTTTGCTACTATTAACTCTGTTTTAAATCCCTCTGTGCATCCCATCTTAGAGCCCTCTACTGCTCTCTGTGACAATTTTGCAAAGTTATTTGTTGATAAGATCACAATTTTAAGATCTCAATTGTCTAACTCAGTGTATACACATGATGTTCCATTATGTTCTTCCATCTGGTCTGAGTTTGAGTCGATTAATAATAATTAATAATAATTCCTTACATTTATATAGCGCTTTTCTAGGCACTCAAAGCGCTTAACATAGTCAGGGGGTATCTCCTCATCCACCACCAGTGTGCAGCATCCACCTGGATGATGCGACGGCAGCCATATTGCACCAGAACGCCCACCACACACCAGCCTACTGATGGAGAGGAGACAGAGTGATGAAGCCAATCAGCGGATATGGGGATTGTTAGGAGGCCATGATGGTCAGAGGCCAATGGGCGAATTTAGCCAGGATGCCGAGGTCACACCTCTACTCTTTTCGAAAGACATCCTGGGATTTTTTTTTTTTAATGACCACAGAGAGTCAGGACCTCGGTTTAACGTCTCATCCGAAGTACGGTGCTTGTTGACAGTATAGTGTCCCCATCACTACACTGGGGCGCTAGGACCCACACAGACCACAGGGTGAGTATCCCCTGCTGGCCTCACTAGCACCTCTTCCAGCAGCAACCTAGTTTTCTCAGGAGGTCTCCCATCCAGGTACTGACCAGGCTCAGCCCTGCTTAGCTTCAGTGGGCAACCGGTCTTGGGCTCCAGGGTGTAATGACACATGTAATGAAATTGTTGGTCACTTAAAACCCACTATCTGTCCACAGGATATTATTCCACCTTCTTTCCTTAGGCAAATTATGGACCGGGCCTGTTACTTTTCAGTGCAATGTGTTAAAAAAAAAAAAGGTTTAACAGCAAAAGCCAATTCAATTATCAAAATATTAAGTGATTTGTCTGTGTCAGTGATGAATAGGGTCATGTTTACCATTCCAAAAGGGTGAACCTGATTACACATTTGGAGCATTTGTATAATGTGAACAGCTCAGAGTAGTGTCCAGTTTAAAGTCATTGTATGACCACACCGCCATGTTCATAAACAAAGCTTCAAATATTTTCACTGTGCTGAGCCAGGGCTCTCCAAACTCGGTCACATTTCATGGTTAGACATTTATTGATTATTTAGCTTTTGCAATTAGTTAAAATATTCATATTCTAACAAACAAAGGTAATTACTTCCGCTTTTGAAAGTCATTATGTATTACTAGTATACAATTTATGCAAATAAATGTATTTTGCACACAAAATGAGATAAGAGAGAAACTCCTATTCTCCATATGATTAGCTATAGGAGGAAGTAGCTGAATGACAAATCATTCTGCTTCTTAACATCTCTTATTGTAAGCCATATGTATAATAAAAGTAAAGGTAAGTGATAGGACGTTTTATTTTTGGATAAACATTTTACTAATAAATACAATCTCTCTTAAAATACCTTATTGGGTTATGATATTTAAAACAGTTTGGTTTGATCTAGCGCAGAACTAAAACTTTAATGAAATATTTCCCCCAATTATAAAATACATTTATGATTAGCTAGATCCACACTGGAGAGCTGCTTTATAACAGGAAATCAAGTTATAATTCTAGCGACACTGACTCTGTATTTTCATGCTTAATATTGAAAAGCTATCTATTGCATAAGGACTGTTATATAAATAAAGGTGACTGGACTTTACTGGAGTGCCTGGAGAACCTCAGAGTTCGTGCAAACATCCACATCGCTGTAATCAAATGTGTTCTTAAGAGCTGATTTTACATCGCGGTCAGTTTTTGTTGAGTTTATGTAGTTATTGAGAGGAAGGCGTACATATTCATCCAAGGTTCGGATCGGCTCGGTTTGCTCAAACTGAAGTGCTATCTTCTTCTTTTGAATTGAATCAGGTATTTCATAAGTGTATTACAATCTTCCGCTACAGCGCCACACTGGTCAGACTGCATTATTGGAGGCTTTCACATTAGGCAGATACGAGATCAAACCACTAACGTTTATTTAAAAACATTTGCCGACAATTTTTTTTTTCTTGTTGACGTTGTCGATAATGTCGACTAATTGTTTCAGCCCTAGTGTAACGTTATATATATATATATATATATATATATATATATATATATATATATATATATATATATATATACTCAAGTCAATACGTTACAGAGAGTCGTGCGCTTTCACATCTCCCAACCGCTCAAAATCATCTATTAACGGTGCAGTGAACAGATTACACAATACTAGACTGCAAAACAAAAGCACCCCAAAACAGAAACTCTAAGAGCAATTAAAGACTTTGACTTAACACAAGAAAAACTTTAGATTTTCTTACCTGACTGGTACCTCTTGCTCTCCTTCGCGCTGTCATCAAATGCATTGGAAATCGTCACTTCCGGTTTTTTTTATTTATTACGAAATTAAACAATTTACGTTAGTTTAATGATTGCTAATTAATTAAAATTGGAAATTAAACCGTTTAAGTTGATTAAGTACAATACAATTGTGTTTTGGTGGAAAACTAAATATATTTGTGTTGTTTTAACAAAACATATCTGTGTAACACAAATCCAATTTTTTGAGTGTACAGATTTGACTGCTAAATGATAAAGAATGATGTACGGCTCCCATGACAGTCTTACAAAAATGTGTTATGTAGTAGAATTAGTAGAATATAATGTTAAACTTTATGTTATGTAACATTATCACTGTTTACAATGTATCACTTGTATTTTTGGCTTGTTGTTTCTGATTGCACACCTCAAGGGAGAGGAAATCCAGATCAAATCCCAGAAAGTAAAATTAAAACAAAATGAAGTTAAAACTTGTTTTGAACAATTTATTTGTCATCTGAATATAGATTTTTAAGTTGGGGGGGGGGGGATTTAGATCTTTTATTGAAAAAAAAAATCTGGGATTTCTTTTTTTTATAGGTCATATTGCCCAGCCCTACTAGGTTATTAAAAAGCTGACTTTTCACAGCTCCTAAACCGGGGGGGGGGGGACAAACGTCGGTCCTGAAGAGCCGCATCCCTGCACACCTGAACAAGCTATTCAAGGTCTGAAGGGTAACTAGAAATCAGGTTAGTTTTAATTAGGGTTGGAGCTGAACTCTGCTGCAGCTGTCCTGAACCCTTCTTACCCAGCTATTCATTGTAGATAACCATTTTATCATTTTATCATTGTCCATTTGTGTCATTTCAGATTACAACACCGTTTTAGCGATCAAATGTAACTTACTCTGTGTTCTTCCTTGGTAGTCACCTGAGGGTCTCAAGACAGTAAAGGTGTTAAATTAAACACAAAATATTATTCTGTTTTAGATTGTGTGAAGGGTTGTGAATGCTGCGGTCACACTAGACTTTGAGCTTGCAAAGTTTCCTTGGACGCAGTGTTGTTAAAAAAAACATTTAAATTCAACACACAACGCATAATAATCCATTTAAAAGGTAAAAACACACAATCTACTCCACTTTCTCTCAGCGCTGCAGTTTTACATTTTTTGCTGTGATGTATCAAACTGCTATTGGTGATACAGTTTGACGTGATGTGAATTCGCAAGTCAAGAGTCACCAAGATTGGAACTTTGGAATGCAGCGAAATGCGGAACTTTTCACACAACTTGCGCTTCCGGTTTGATGCATTCGCATCCATATTAATGGAAGTCAATGGAAAGAATATTAATCTTTATTCTATTTAATGTTCTTTTACCTTGTGTGTCAGGTGGATGAGCACTCCAGCTGTCGCTATGATGGTCCGCCTGAGAGATGCCCACTGGAGCTGAGAAAGATGGAGTGGGTGAGATTTGCTTGTTACATTAAGCAAATTAACAAACTAAGGCCTGCAACACACTCAGTAGCCAGAATCACGTTTTATTTTTTTGGTAAAAAAATCATGAGCCATGTGAAATCATGCAGATCAGTATAAAAACATTTTGAGGGGCATGGGGTTGGTGGTCATGATGTTTGAAGTCCAGGGTTTTTCCTGGGTCAAAAACGGTCTTCGGTGGAGGCTGACGATCAACAGTATTTCTGTTTCGTATGTCTCACTGTGCAGACGCAATTGACGTCACTTCCTCAAGCCCCACTCGCGGCATTGTTTAGATACTTGATCTATGTTTCTATCCATGTATGTATCTACTTTGCAGTTATTTGAATGTACATTGATACATTGCAATTGCAGTTTGAACTGTGATCTGTCATGCCATGTTAATGCCACAAAATTCACATTTACATTTACTTTTTTGGGAAACTTTGGTGTCTGCAGTATGTATATAGAGTGCCCAAAATGGTAAAAAAAAAAATAATAATAATAATGAGCGACTCCTTTTCTATTAAATAATAGAAGGATCTGTGAAGGGTGTCAAATTAAAAAAATTACTTGAGTGGATTTTTGTAATGAACTTACTCTGGCCTCTTCCTTGGTGGTTCCCTGAGGGTCTCAGGACAGCAAACGTGTGCTTTATGGATTGAACACAATGTTGTTACATTTTTTAGATGTATTTAAATGTTGTGAAATGTTTCAGATTTCCTTTATCCCTGATTATGCTTTTACCTTGTGTGTTAGGGTGAGCAACACACCAGCTGTCGCCGTCATGGTCTGGCTGAGACATACGCAGTAGAGCTGAGAAAACTGGAGTAGCTAAGCTATTTCATGCATACTGAGTTTTTTACACTGTTAAAGAGTTGGATTCCCATGCTAAACATGGACAAAGTTTAAAAAATTAAGTTGTACGTTTGAAGGAGTATTTCTGTTCCAAAAATACTCCTTCCGGTTTGTCACAAGTTTCGGAAAGTTTTTTCGAGTATGGTTCTGTGTGACGTTAGATGGAGCGGAATTTCCTCATATGGCTCCTAAGGGCACGTCTGCCGGAAGAGCGCGCGCTCCCGTATAGCAGAGCACTGAGAGCACAACAGACTTCAGTGATCAGAGCGAGAGCGTCGCGAAATGTCACAAAAGGAGTGTATTTTTGGTTGCCAGGGCAAGACAACCCTGCACAGATTACCAAAAGAGAAACAGCATTAAGGGACCAGTGGATGGAGTTTATTTTCACAGAGCATCAACGGAGTTGTGCAAGTGTTTGTTCCCTGCATTTCGAAGATTTCGTTTTACAAACAAGGCCAAGTTTGACGACGGATTTGCGTATCGTTTATTTCTTAAGGATGATGCAATCCCAACGAAAAAGGGTCACGATCGTGTGTTGGAACCGCAGGCGGTGAGTAAAACTGCTTCAAATATCTCTGCCTCCTTGTTAGTGCGTCCGCCTCCCATGCCGGAGACCCGGGTTCGAGCCCCGCTCGGAGCGAGTCGTTGCTGCTGCTGCTCTCGTTCAGTTTCAGCCTCGGGATCGGATTCTGGATCATAAATAAATGGCTGAATCTGACTGTAAGCCATGGTTTGTTTTGGATGATGTTTTTTTCCTCAAGGTAATGTCACAGCTTCCAAACGCTCTCAACGCAAAAGCCTACTGGCGCTCGTGATTCTTTAGCTCCGCCCACACGTTACGCCTCCAGTCGGTCGTGTTTTTCCGGGAAAAATCGGTACAGACTATCTTTCTCTTATGAATATAATAAAACTAAAGACTTTTGGGAGTTATGAAGGATGCAGTACTACTCTATAGGTACTCAAGATTAACAGGATATTGAGAGAAAACGAGCATTTCACCCCCCCTTTAAGTGGAGTAATGACGGTTCATAATCTTAAAGGGACAGTTGCATACATATATAAAAAAAAAATTGTTAATTGTATAAAGCGATTATGAATTGGAATTTAGCCACTCATATTGTATCCGTTACTTCTACAATCTCTGTATGGACTATGAAAATGTAGGAACAGAAATCCCTGAGTTCATTGAATATTTTAAAAAGTTTTTGGGTTTAGAATGACACGATCTATGATTTAAATTTCCAGTTAATTGCATCAAATGTTGATCTACATTTATCTTTCCAGCTAGCCAAATACAACTAATTATTTACCTTGGAAGCTGAGGAGACTCTCACACCAGGTCTGTTGTTGGTCTTCCGTGTCCCTTTGTTCCTGATTGACACATGCTGTTGACAGTTGGGGGATCATTAGTGGCATTCCATATGTCATTCACCTTTAATCTTACTTCATACTGGGTCATTTTGTGTCAGATCATCCACAATTCAGAAACTTTCCTGAATCAAATTTGATATTTTCAAATTTTTTTTTCTTAAACCAAAATATTGAATGTCACAAGATTGTTGAAGTCAACAGATTTTACTAATATAGCTACCAATCTTTATGTAAAAAATAAAATAACAATGCTGCCATCTTTCTAATTCCATTGTTATTTGGTTGTTAAATCTTCATGTTGACCCCCCCCCCCCCACTCTCTTTTATTTATGGCATTCATTTTTTTAATTACTATTGTTTTTTTATTATTATTATCATTATTATTTTCCATTTACCTTTTTTGTTGCGTTTTGGAATGGCTGGAGGTTTTGGTGCAGGTGGAACACTTGCTTTGTTTGCAGCTTTTCTTTTTTTAATGGGTGGTTGTTCTGCTACCTTGTCATAGATATGATCTGTACTTGTTTTCTTTCTAGGAAAACAAAGATAAAAAGAACAACTGCACACATTCATTGCCTCTTTGTGTGATGTAGCAAATACTCATAGAAATGTGCTCAATAACTTTTCTGCTGTATTTCTCCTTAAAGGGTTAGTTCACCCAAAAAAATTTAATTATGTCTTTAATTACTCACCCTCATGTTGTTCCAAACCTGTAAGACCTTTGTTCATCTTCAGAACACAAGTTAAGATATTTTTGATGAAATCCGAGAGCAGTCTGATCCTGCATAGACAGCTTTGCAACTACTACCTCAAGGCCCAGAAAAAAAATAAGGACTATAGTGCTTCAACCTTAATTATGAAGTGAGGATAATACTTTTTCAACAGTAATTTTTTTTTCTGTGTCAGTCTCTGACATGCATTCATGAGAGGTGCTGATGCAGGAGCCAGCATTTTGACAAAAAAAAAAGCACTGTTTTAACAATGACTTTAATACCTTCCTGAGATGGTAGTGGCATTGATGTCTATGGGGTATTTTATCAATAATATCTTAATTTGTGTTCCAAAGATGAACGGAGGTCTTGATGTTTTGGAATGACATGAGGGTGAGACATTTTTGGGTGAACGCTCCCTTTAAGGCCTCCCTTAAAACAGTTTATACTACTGGGGTGTTGAATGCTTGAATCTGATTGGCTGACGTACATGATGGGGAAGTCGTGGCCTAATGGTTAGAGGGTTGGACTCCCAATCGAAGGGTTGTGGGTTCTAGTCTCGGGCCGGACGGAATTGTGGGTGGGGGGAGTGCATGTACAGTTCTGTCTCCACCTTCAATACCATGACTTAGGTGCCCTTGAGCAAGGCATCGAACCCCCAACTGCTCCCCGGGCGCCGCAGCAAAAATGGCTGCCCACTGCTCCGGGTGTGTGCTCACAGTGTGTGTGTGTGTGTTCACTGCTCTGTGTGTGTGCATTTCGGATGGGTTAAATGCAGAGCACAAATTCTGAGTATGGGTCACCATACTTGGCTGAATGTCACTTCACTTTCACTTCACTTTCACTTTCATTGTGAGGTGTGTAATTATTGTCTGTGAAACGCACGGCGAACGTAGTTCCAGGAATCTCTCCTGTAACAAATTACAGGACTAACAAAAACCAATCAGCTAATCAGATTCAAGCATTCAACGGCCTCGTAGTATTAAACAGATGACACATGAAGGCAAATGATGCCATTTTCATTTGTTAAATCATTTCTTTTGTCTTTTTGCGAGGACCTACTTGGGAATCCTTTTTCCAGCAATTTCAGGTTCTGAGTTTATGTCAGAAGTATAGCTGGCCTTCTTCCAATTGTTGGCTACATTCTGAAATGATGCTGAAAACAAGAAATGCAGGTACGGCTTCATTTTTGTTTATTAAAGCTATATGAGATCATGTTTTACAGTGTATATAAATTATGTGCAAAGATTATGAAAAATGAAAAACAGGTAATTAGTGGTCGACCGATATTTTTTTGACTGCCGATATCTCAAGATATCACGATGGCCGATATAAAGTGTGTGTATATATATATATATATATATATATATATATATATATATATATTAGGGGTGTAACGGTTCACAAAATTCACGGTTCGGTTCGATACGATACACTGATGTCACGGTTCGGTTCGGTTCGATACGTTTTAGATACAGCAAAATGTAAAAACATCTCAACTTTTCAGAATGCCGCAAGCGCACCGCGGGTCATGTGACAAGAACCAACCAATCAGCTTCATCCTTTCCCGTAACAACGTTGAGAGCTCAGCCAAGATGAAGGATCAGAGGATCATAGTTGTATATGGATTGCAATTTTGAAATAAATTTAGTAGCAGAGCTACTGCAAGCGATTTTTAGAGCTGCAAATCCATTTATCCTTCGCTGAAATTTCCGCGTCTCATGGAGAGAGCACGTCATTGTTGCTTAGCAAAGACAGACGCCTCATGAGCGCTTCTGCCCGAGCGCTTTGGAAAGGAGGAGAAAGACGCGCTTAGCGTTTTCCATGCGTTTTTAGGCACGATATGTGAACGGCCCCTAAGGCGCTCACTCACTCAGCACGCGCTGAAGGCTCGTTGCAAAATGTCGAATGCATTTAACAGACCAGAAATATAAGATCCTAAAATAACCAACAGGTCTGGTGTTTGGGTTGGATTCCCTGTAAGCTATAGTGTCTAAATGCTGCAGGGATAGTTTGCTGCGTGCATGTTTCTCCTTTTTTTTCGTCTTTTCCCAGATAGTACTGACGCATATATCCCAGATATTCCCGCTGGTGTTTTTTTTTTTTTTTTGTATTCCCGCTGGTGTACCCTGTCATGTTGCAGATGCGACATACCGTTGTTTTTTTATCCACCACTCTCTTGCCATCACCATTATAGCTTAAAGGGAATCCAAAGTGCACCCAAACACCAGACCTGTTGGTTATTGGAGGATCTTCTCATTTCTAGTCTGTTAAACGCATTGGCTATTTTGCAACGAGCCTTCAGCGCGTACTGAGTGAGCGAGCGCCTGCTGAGTAGCCTAACATAAACATATAAGATGGTGTTTTTTTCTTCTTCGGGAGTGTCAGGGGCGTTGCCTGTTACGTTGTTTGGGTTATTGGGCTACCTTGTTGAACGCATATCATTATATTTCTCTCTCTCTCTTTTTTTTTTTTTTTTCAAATATAATTAAATACTCCAACGAACCGTTCGGTATACATAATGCGTACCGCGTACCGAACCGAAAGCGTCGTACCGAACGGTTCAATACGAATACGCGTATCGTTACACCCCTAATATATATATATGTATGTGTGTATATATATATGTGTTAGTGGTGGGCCGTTATCGGCGTTAACGTGCTGCGTTAACGCAAGACTCTTATCAGGCGATAAAAAAAATATCGCCGTTAATCTTTTCTCAAAGTTGGGTTGGGAGCTGAGTCTATACTAAGCAAGCTATGATGACTTTCACCTTGATATTTTATATAACCTACTGAGGCCAGCCTAAAAAGATGCTCAGGACAGTTGACGGGCCATTGCTGCGCATCGTCACGAAAGCTAATCTTTTTCACGTTTTTAACCCTTACCGCTTGTCGATTTAAACATTAAAGCATCCAAACACAAGACGCAGAAAAGCTGAACAGAGTAGCTGGTTACTCGCGCGCTGTGTTCGGTGACGCAGAGAGAGAGAGAGTGAGAGCCGCGTATCATGGACATCGACACTGAACCAAGCTCTCTTCTGCGAAGAGAAAGGCGTCTCAAAACACTTGAACATCGAATTTGCTTATTTTTGCTCTAGTGCCGACAAATACATACAAAATATGTCAAAATATCCACCTTGGAAATTATACTTGAAAAAACTGTCAGTTATTCCTTAAGTGAAAGTAAACAGTTGAGGAAAAAAATGGGATGTGTATTATATTGGATGCATTCCTCATCTCTTAAAGTGACCGTGCCTAATTTAGCGACTGGCTGCTGTAATGTTAATCCAAGAAAATGAAAATCACTCACTGCTCTTGACTGAATTAGTTTGTAGTTTTAACAGTCAAACCAAAAATTATTCAGACACCAGATATAATTTTTGATATATATAGCAAAACCGTAATAATTTGAGAAATGTTGAAGGCGTCTGAATAAATGTAGGTTTGATTGCACCACCTAGCTTGATAAACCCCTTCTCAAAGACTTAATGTGACGAAGAGGCTGAGACTGTCGGATCCATCTGCAGTATTTTATTAACACAGGTAAGGGCAATCCAAGAATCGTAACTTAAACAGGCGTGGGTCAAAGGGCAGGCAGCTTAGGTTCACAATCGAGATCAGATTCCAAGTCAAAATCACAAGAACAAACACGAGATACAATCTAGAGGCAGAGTAGGGTAAATCAAGACTTCACAAATGAACTAACAGCAGAGCAGTCCAGATAAAGGGGAGCTAAGGATACACAGGTGAATATAATGCAAAGCTAAGGAGATTAATCAGGAGATAATGAGCAGGTGAGTAATAGGCAGTCCTAATACGCAGGAGAGAGGGATCTGGTGAAACCAGGAGGAGGCGTTGTCGAGCGTTCCGTGACAGAGCCCCCCCCCCTGCGAGCGGCTCCGGAAGCGAGGACCTGGCTGACGGCGGGGTCTACCACGGGGTCTAGGAGCAGGTCGATCTGGATGGTCCTCGGTGAAAAGCCGCAGTTAATGTGGGATCCAGGATGTCCTGAGACCTGACCCAGGAACGCACCTCAGGACAGTACCCCTCCCAGTCGATAAAGTACTGCAACACCCCACCGTGACGTCTGGAGTCCAGGATCTCTCGCACCCGGAAAGCCTCCGCGCCATCCACCTCAATGGGGGGAGTCTGCACAGGAGCGACCTCCTCCCGGTTCCTCTCTCTCCTGGGGGCGACAGCGGGTCTGAAAAGGGACACATGAAATGTGGGTGAGATCTTGTAGTGAGCAGGAAGAGCCAAACGAAAAGAAACTGGTGTTATCTGACGTAGAATCTTAAATGGCCCGACGAAACGAGGAGATAGTTTCCTGCTTGGGAGCTTGAGACGGAGATCTCGGGCAGAGAGCCACACCCACTGGCCGGGTCGGTAACTGGGACCCCCACGCCTCCTCCGATCTGCCTTATGCTGGTAACGGCGAATGGCGCGCTGCAAGTGAACATGAGCAGCGTCCCAGGTGGCCTCGCTGCGTCGGAGCCATGCATCTACTGCTGGGAGGTCGGAGGGCTCCCCGGCCCACGGGAAGAGGGGAGGTTGGAAACCTAAGACACATTGAAAAGGCGTTAGACCAGTGGCAGGTTTTAACAGGGAATTCTGGGCATACTCCGCCCAGGCCAGGAAGCGACTCCAGTCCTGCTGATTCTGGTGGCAGTAAGTTCTTAGAAATCGAATCAAATCCTGGTTTAGACGTTCAACCTGCCCATTGGCCTGGGGATGGTAACCAGAAGTTACACTGACATTGATATTGAGCTTGGAACACAATTCTCTCCAGACACGGGAGGTAAACTGAGGCCCGCAGTCAGTGACAATGTCTTCGGGCAGACCAAAGAGACGGAACACATGGTTGAGAAGAGCCTCGGCTGTCTGTAAGGCCGTGGGCAGGCCAGTCAGGGGTATAAAACGGCAGGACTTAGAGAAGCGGTCCACCACGGAGAGGATGGTCGTAAATCCCTGGGATGGAGGCAGGTCCGTAACAAAATCCACTGCGATGTGCGACCAGGGGCGCTGTGGTACTGGCAGAGGTTGTAATAATCCAGCGGGTTTGAGATGGGAGGATTTTACAGTGGTACAAATGGAGCATTGATGAATACATTTGTATGATATCAGACTGGAGTGAATCCCACCAAAAGCGATTGGAAACCAATTGTGTGGTGGCCGCGATACCAGGATGACCAGCGCTAGGGGTGCAGTGAACCCACTGAAGCACACGGTGGCGGAGCCGAGACGGAACGAAGAGGCGGTCGGTGGGACATTCTGGCGGAGCGGGATGATTACGTAGAGACGCCGTGATCTCAGAGATTATGTCCCACTGGACAGGTGCCACGATTAGTGCAGGGGAAATCATGGGCTCAGGTTCAGATTCTTCACTGGGACTATCAAACTGTCGGGACAGGGCGTCCGCTTTGCCGTTCTGGGAGCCCGGCCTGTAGGTAATCTTAAAATTGAATCTGGAAAAGAACAGAGACCAGCGAGCCTGGCGAGCATTCAAACGCTTAGCTGACCTGATGTACTCCAGATTCCTGTGATCAGTGAGCACTGTAAAAGGCTGACGAGCTCCCTCCAGCCAGTGCCTCCACTCCTCAAAGGCGTTCTTCATTGCCAGGAGTTCGCGATCACCCACGTCATAATTGCGTTCTGCAGAGTTGAGTTTGCGGGAATAAAAGGCTCACGGGAACATTTTCGCAGGGTTACCATACCGCTGAGACAGCACAGCCCCCACTCCTGTGTTAGATGCATCCACTTCAATTATAAACTCCCTTTCAGGATCCGGGTGATGGAGAATAGGAGCAGAAGTGAATCTTTCCTTGAGCTGAGAAAAGGCCGCAGCGCTCTCCGTTGTCCACTTAAAATATTTACCCCCTCCTCGAAGCAGAGATGTGAGGGGAGATGCAATTACACTGAAGTTGCGGATGAATCTGCGGTAAAAGTTGGCGAAGCCCAAAAAGCGTTGCAGCTCCTTAACAGAGGAAGGTTGGGGCCACTTCACCACGGCTCTGACCTTGCTGTCATCCATCAAAACTCCGTCCGCACTGATAATATAGCCCAGAAAGGAGATACGTGTCTGGTGGAACTCGCACTTGGAGAGCTTGGCATAGAGCTGGTTATCAATCAGGCGCTTGAGGACCGCACGAACATCTTGGACATGCTCCTCAAGGGAATCAGAATAAATCAAAATGTCATCAATGTAGACAATAACTCTCTGATGTAACATGTCCCGGAAAATTTCATTTACAAAGGCTTGAAAAACTGAAGGACTGTTAGACAGGCCGAACGGCATTACCCGATATTCGTAGTGTCCGGATGTAGTAGAAAATGCAGTCTTCCATTCGTCACCACTCCGTATGCGAATCAGGTTGTATGCGTTCCTTAAATCCAGCTTGGTAAAGTAGCGGGCAGTACGAAGCATCTCTAGGGCTGCTGGGACTAGCGTGAGAGGATAGCGGTACTTCACTGTTACTGCATTTAGGCCACAATAGTCGATGCACGGCCGAAGACCCCCTTCCTTCTTCTTAACGAAAAAGAATCCGGCTGAAGCCGGAGATGTAGAGGTAGTGATGAAACCTTTAGCCAGCTGTTCTTCAATGTACGCCCTCATGGCTTCTGTTTCAGGTTGTGACAGCGGATAAACTCTTCCCCGTGGAGGTACAGCCCAAGGCAAAAGCTCAATGGCACAGTCGCCGGCACGGTGAGCCGGAAGATGAGAGGCCTCGGTTTCGCTGAAAGCCAGAGCTAGATCGTGGTATTTGTAAGGAATCCTCTGAAAATCCACTCCCTTGAGGGAAGCGCTGTGGAGTTCAGAACCTTGGACAGCAGCCATACAGTTGATCTGACAGAATGCGGACCACCGGGATATTCTCCCTTCTGACCAGGAAATTTGGGGGTTGTGTCTCTCTAGCCATGGCAGCCCCAAGATTATAGGATGCCCAGGTGAGTGAATAGTGAAGAACTGGATAGTTTCAGAATGCTGTGTCCCGAAGCTGAGCGTGAGGGGTTGCGTGGTGTAATGCACCCCTCCAGTCCCCAGGGGGCGTCCATCCAGTGCTTCCACGGTCACACCAGACTCACATGCGAGGAGAGAAACATGATGAGTTCTGGCAAATGCAAGGTCGATAAAATTTCCAGCAGCTCCAGAGTCAATCAAGGCCTTTACGTTTAAAGTTTATCCGTTAAACTTCAAAGAACTATCCACAGAGAATAATTTAGAAGAGTGATTAGAACTCACCGCAGCAGAATTCCTGAGTGTTGGATTAACTGGACAGGTAGCTCTCAGATGTCCTGCCTCTCCGCAGTACATGCAAAGATGATTACGGCGTCTCCTCTCCCGCTCCGCCGTAGAGAGGCGCGTGTAACCAATCTGCATGGGCTCCGACTCCGTGCTGGGGGAAGCGCACTCAAAGAAACTGGACCTGAGAGGTGTGCGTCAGGAGCGAATCAAGTTGTCAAGGCGGATTGCGAGCTCCATGATTTGATTCAAGGATTTACCATCGTCGCGGCATGCCAGCTCTCCCTGGAGGTCCGAGTTGAGTCCCTTGCTGTACAGGAGCCTAAGAGGTTCCTCCTCCCATCCAGCTTGAGCTGCGAGGGTCCGAAAAGAGAGTGTGTAGTCCGCTGCGGTGGAATTACCCTGACGTAACATGAGCAGTAGTTCTCCTGGGTCCTTTCCTCCCGCTGAATGTTCAAACACCTCTCTAAATTGGGTTAAGAACTCATCATAAGAGGGGAAAGATAGCTGACCTCCATACCAGAGTGCAGTAGCCCATTCCAGAGCTCGGCCGGTGAGTAGTGAGCATATGAAGGAAACGCGGCTCTCATCAGTGGAGTAGGACTGTGTCTGCTGGTTAAAATACAAACTGCACTGCAACAAAAATCCCTTACAGGCAGAAGGTGAGCCATCAAATTTCTCAGGAAGGGATAATTTAGGCTGGTTTGTATTGTTACTCACGGCAGGTGTAACGGGAGCGGATGCAGCGGTACTCAGAGCTTGATTCTCAGCCGTGCTCGGCGAGGATAGGGCTCGGACAGATCTCACAAGCTCCTCGGTAAGAGCTGTTAATTTGACCAGCTGCTGCTGATGGGCGGCCAGCACATTAGCTTGAGAGGATACCTCAGAGGCCAGTCGATGGAAATCTGCTGGATCCTGTTTTGGTGAAGTCTTCTGTGACGAAGAGGCTGAGACTGTCGGATCCATCTGCAGTATTTTATTAACACAGTTAAGGGCAATCCAAGAATCGTAACTTAAACAGGCGTGGGTCAAAGGGCAGGCACCTTAGGTTCACAATCGAGATCAGATTCCAAGTCAAAATCACAAGAACAAACACGAGATACAATCTAGAGGCAGAGTAGGGTAAATCAAGACTTCACAAATGAACTAACAGCAGAGCAGTCCAGATAAAGGGGAGCTAAGGATACACAGGTGAATATAATGCAAAGCTAAGGAGATTAATCAGGAGATAATGAGCAGGTGAGTAATAGGCAGTCCTAATACGCAGGAGAGAGGGATCTGGTGAAACCAGGAGGAGGCGTTGTCGAGC
This sequence comes from Carassius auratus, assembly GCF_003368295.1. Taxonomy (NCBI): domain Eukaryota; kingdom Metazoa; phylum Chordata; class Actinopteri; order Cypriniformes; family Cyprinidae; genus Carassius; species Carassius auratus. The sequence continues at coordinate 64,038 of NW_020527782.1, forward strand.
GTTCCGTGACACTTAATGTTTGTCAATTTTATTTGGGTAACACACATATTCTGAATGCCTTCGGCAGAATTTGAATGAGCCATTTTAATCTAGATTCATCTAGATTAATTTCAAGATCACAGTGAGATTAATTAGATTAAAAAAATGAATCTGTGCCCACCACTAATATGTATATATATATATATACAGTATTGTTCAAAATAATAGCAGTACAATGTGACTAACCAGAATAATCAAGGTTTTTCGTATATTTTTTTATTGCTACGTGGCAAACAAGTTACCAGTAGGTTCAGTAGATTCTCAGAAAACAAATGAGACCCAGCATTCATGATATGCACACTCTTAAGGCTGTGCAATTGGGCAATTAGTTGAATTAGTTGAAAGGGATGTGTTCAAAAAAATAGCAGTGTGGCATTCAATCACTGAGGTCATCAATTTTGTGAAGAAACAGGTGTAAATCAGGTGGCCCCTATTTAAGGATGAAGCCAACACTTGTTGAACATGCATTTGAAAGCTGAGGAAAATGGGTCGTTCAAGACATTGTTCAGAAGAACAGCGTACTTTGATTAAAAAGTTGATTAGAGAGGGGAAAACCTATAAAGAGGTGCAAAAAATGATAGGCTGTTCAGCTAAAATGATCTCCAATGCCTTAAAATGGAGAGCAAAACCAGAGAGACGTGGAAGAAAACGGAAGACAACCATCAAAATGGATAGAAGAATAACCAGAATGGCAAAGGCTCAGCCAATGATCACCTCCAGGATGATCAAAGACAGTCTGGAGTTACCTGTAAGTACTGTGACAGTTAGAAGACGTCTGTGTGAAGCTAATCTATTTTCAAGAATCCCCGCAAAGTCCCTCTGTTAAAAAAAAGGCATATGCAGAAGAGGTTACAATTTGCCAAAGAACACATCAACTGGCCTAAAGAGAAATGGAGGAACATTTTGTGGACTGATGAGAGTAAAATTATTCTTTTTGGGTCCAAGGGCCACAGGCAGTTTGTGAGACGACCCCCAAACTCTGAATTCAAGCCACAGTACACAGTGAAGACAGTGAAGCATGGAGGTGCAAGCATCATGATAAGGGCATGTTTCTCCTACTATGGTGTTGGGCCTATTTATCGCATACCAGGGATCATGGATCAGTTTGCATATGTTAAAATACTTGAAGAGGTCATGTTGCCCTATGCTGAAGAGGACATGCCCTTGAAATGGTTGTTTCAACAAGACAATGACCCAAAACACACTAGTAAACGGGCAAAGTCTTGGTTCCAAACCAACAAAATTAATGTTATGGAGTGGCCAGCCCAATCTCCAGACCTTAATCCAATTGAGAACTTGTGGGGTGATATCAAAAATGCTGTTTCTGAAGCAAAACCAAGAAATGTTAATGAATTGTGGAATGTTGTTAAAGAATCATGGAGTGGAATAACAGCTGAGAGGTGCCACAAGTTGGTTGACTCCATGCCACACAGATGTCAAGCAGTTTTAAAAAACTGTGGTCATACAACTAAATATTAGTTTAGTGATTCACAGGATTGCTAAATCCCAGAAAAAAAAATGTTTGTACAAAATAGTTTTGAGTTTGTACAGTCAAAGGTAGACACTGCTATTTTTTTGAACACACCCCTTTCAACTAATTGCCCAATTGCACAGCCTTAAGAGCGTGCATATCATGAATGCTGGGTCTTGTTTGTTTTCTGACAATCTACTGAACCTACTGGTAACTTGTTTGCCACGTAGCAATAAAAAATATACTAAAAACCTTGATTATTCTGGTTAGTCACATTGTACTGCTATTATTTTGAACAATACTGTATATGTGTGTGTGTGTGTGTGTTTATATGTATGTGTACGTGTGTATTTTTATTTTAATTATATATATATATATATATATATATATATATATTTTTTTTTTTTTTTTTTTTTTTTTTTAATGTTTGAGAAACTTGAAATGATTTGAAAATGAATTGTATTCAAAATAAAAGTGTAAAATAAATATACTTTAGATGATAACTTCCTGATTCTGTAATTCTATTTCAGTATTTTTCTCAAATAAAGAAATTATTAAAAATATAGAAACAAAGAAAGTAAACATTGGTAATCTGGAAAGTTTGTGGAGATGGTCCTCACTGCAGAACACAAGATCCTGATAATGTCCGGGTTTCAGACACACTGTCTCTGTTTAAATCTAGATTAAAAACGCACCTCTTTGGCCAAGCATTCAAATAATGCATCTTATAATTTTGGACTGCATTTATATCGGAGCAAATGCGTATTATTATTTTTTAGCTTGGGATAAACTAATTAATTTTACTTGGCTGGAACAGCAGCTATGCTAATGATGTCTCTGTTTCTGCTGGGATCTTCATCCCGTGGTAACTAGGATTTACACAAGCTCCAGTCTGGATCCAGAACACCTGAGAAGAGATGATGCTGACCCTCAGAGGACTGCAGATGATGCTAACCCAGAGACAACATACAGAACTTCCACATTTTGGTATAAGTTTGATTGCATAATTGCTGTTTGTTTATGTCTTCTATTGATTTTTCCGATTTTTCTAGCGTATGCACATAAACTGACAGTCATCACTGAAAAGCTACTACTAAATATTTTAGAAAATTAATTTTCTGTAAAGTTGCTTTGCAATGATTTGAATCGTAAAAAGCGTTGTACAAATAAACTTGAATTGAATTGTGCTCTGGTGCTCTCATTCTCAGTGCCATCAAAATAAAAGTCCCGCCTCGAACACATCAGCCAAGCAGAATAACTTATCAGCTGATGCCGATATTTGAAAAATTGGCCTTGGTGATATATCGGTCGATCACTACAGGTAATCTGGGGAAAATCATTGTTTAATTTACAGCATCATTTACTCTTACCAGACTCGTGCAGGATTCTTGCTCTATGTCTGGTCCACCCTTTTTCTGGCTGTGGTGCCTCCATTGTCCTAACACTCTTCAGCAACCTGTCAAGATCTTTATATGGTGGCCACCAGGACTTGGCAGCTGGTCCAGTCGTCCCTTCTCCCTCAAACTCCACGATTAGGTACATTTTTTTTTTTTTTTGCAAGCCTGAAACTCGTATTTTTTATTAACTCTTAAATGAAACTTAATTTTGAACATTGTATTTGAAATGCATGAACTATGAAACAAAAAGTGCTGATAAAGAATTACTCCATATGTAGAAGAGGAATTGAAACGAATTGATTGTGATAGGGGACAAGAAAAATTTTACTCTCTATTTCCTCAAACTTGCAGAATCAATCAATCAATCAATCACTTTTATTTATATAGTGCTTTAAACAAAATACACTGCGTCAAAGCACTGAACAACATTCATTAGGAAAACAGTGTCTCAATAATGCAAAATGATAGTTAAAGGCAGTTCATCATTGAATGCAGTGATGTCATCTCTGTTCAGTTTAAATAGTGTCTGTGCATTTATTTGCAATCAATTCAATGATATCGCTGTAGTAGAAGTGACCCCAACTAAGCAAGCCAGAGGCGACAGCGGCAAGGAACCGAAACTCCATCGGTGACAGAATGGAGAAAAAAACCTTGGGAAAAACCAGGCTCAGTTGGGGGGCCAGTTCTCCTCTGACCAGACGAAACCAGTAGTTCAATTCCAGGCTGCAGCAAAGTCAGATTGTGCAGAAGAATCATCTGTTTCCTGTGGTCTTGTCCTGGTGGTCCTCTGAGACAAGGTCTTTACAGGGGATCTGTAGTTGTCCTGGTCTCCACTGTCTTTCAGGGCAGTAGAGGTCCTTTCTAGGTGCTGATCCACCATCTGGTCTGGATACGTACTGGATCCGGGTGACTGCAGTGACCCTCTGATCTGGATACAGACTGGATCTGGTGGCCACGGTGACCTCGGAACAAGAGAGAAACAGACAAATATTAGCGTAGATGCCATTCTTCTAATGATGTAGAAAGTACGGTGTTATGTGAAGTGTTTCCGGTTCCGGTTTACCTAATTAATGCAGCCTAAAAATCCTTTAATGGATTTGGATATTAAAAGCATATTAGTATGTTATGTGTATGCCAGGTTAAAGAGATGGGTCTTTAATCTAGATTTAAACTGCAAGAGTGTGTCTGCCTCCCGAACAATGTTAGGTAGGTTATTCCAGAGTTTAGGCGCCAAATAGGAAAAGGATCTGCTGCCCGCAGTTGATTTTGATATTCTAGGTATTATCAAATTGCCTGAGTTTTGAGAACGTAGCGGACGTAGAGGAGTATAATATAAAAGGAGCTCATTCAAATACTGAGGTGCTAAACCATTCAGGGCTTTATAAGTAATAAGCAATATTTTAAAATCTATACGATGTTTGATAGGGAGCCAGTGCAGTGTGGACAGGACCGGCCTAATATGGTCATACTTCCTGGTTCTTGTAAGAACTCTTGCTGCTGCATTTTGGACTAGCTGTAGTTTGTTTACCAAGCGTGCAGAACAACCACCCAATAAAGCATTACAATAATCTAATCTTGAAGTCATAAATGCATGGATTAACATTTCTGCATTTGACATTGAGAGCAAAGGCCGTAACTTAGATATATTTTTGAGATGGAAAAATGCAATTTTACAAATGCTAGAAACGTGGCTTTCTAAGGAAAGATTGCGATCAAATAGCACACCTAGGTTCCTAACTGATGACGAAGAATTGACAGAGCAACCATCAAGTCTTAGACAGTGTTCTAGGTTATTACAAGCAGAGTTTTTAGGCCTTATAATTAACACCTCTGTTTTTTCTGAATTTAGCAGTAAGAAATTAATCGTCATCCAATTTTTTATATCGACTATGCATTCCATTAGTTTTTCAAATTGGTGTGTTTCACCGGGCTGCGAGGAAATATAGAGCTGCGTATCATCAGCATAACAGTGAAAGCTAACACCATGTTTCCTGATGATATCTCCCAAGGGTAACATATAAAGCGTGAAGAGTAGAGGCCCTAGTACTGAGCCTTGAGGTACTCCATACTGCACTTGTGATCGATATGATACATCTTCATTCACTGCTACGAACTGATGGCGGTCATATAAGTACGATTTAAACCATGCTAATGCACTTCCACTGATGCCAACAAAGTGTTCAAGTCTATGCAAAAGAATGTTGTGGTCAATTGTGTCAAACGCAGCACTAAGATCCAATAAAACTAATAGAGAGATACACCCACGATCAGATGATAAGAGCAGATCATTTGTAACTCTAAGGAGAGCAGTCTCAGTACTATGATACGGTCTAAATCCTGACTGGAAATCCTCACATATACCATTTTTCTCTAAGAAGGAATATAATTGTGAGGATACCACCTTTTCTAGTAATCAACCTTTTTTCAGAAATCAACTGTTGTTGAGAGGTCATCCACTAAATGAATGCCAAGTGTAGAGGATGGCAGTGGATAGTCAAAAAAGGATTCCTGGTGGTTGAAGGTATTGTAAGCAACATAAATTTCATCCCTTAATGAAATTATGTTTTGCAGCTTAGCAACTTTGCCGCCAATGCAAACGTGACTGTTTGCCTTATCCAATTTCAGAGTGTGTTGGCTTGTTCTCAACTCTTTATATTGTGCATCATGGAAGGATGCAGGATGCAGGAAGAGGACCAGTCGCATGTGGTTTTTCGAGCAGATGTGGCCTGGTTTTGCATTTCTGAGAGTCTTTTTATTATTTGACTGAGTGGGCATGTTGGTTTCCTCAGAAGTCTTTTGAGTTTGTTTAGGTGATTCTCATACTTGAAAGCACTGAAGTTGTCAAGGACACCATGCTTTTTCGCATCATCTGCAAGATGTACAAGGCAGAGTGCATTGTAGGACAAGAATTGTGGACCATACAGTTGACCAAAGTGAGAGACAACGAGCACCAGTAAGTCATTGGCATAATCACAGTAGTCTTCAATCAAACTGTTGTTGCACGGGATGAAGATTCCCACAAAAAGTAGCAAGAAATTTTTGTACACCTGTGTGTTAAGGAGATCTTTCATCATGACAGGTCCGGTATACAGTAAAAACTGCCTAAACTCTGTTGCCTTCCACCTATCAATTTCTCTCAGTGCCCTTGGTTTCATTGCAAACTCCATGGGCACACTTCTCCGAGCATTTAACAGTCTTTCTGACAATGTGTTTATTTGAAATCCTGACAGCCTACAAGTCAGAGGACCCATCTTCAGCCACAAGAGAAGAAGCTGTCTCATGATGGTGCATGTAGTCGAGGGGGAAACCAGAGACCATGTTTAGGGATGTTTCTTCAAGAGGTGATGGACCGTGATGATGATCAGCATCTGTCTTATTTCTGAAGCTCTCATTAGTTCTTAAAGGCATGTCAGTTCTTGGAAATGTCATTCTGTTTTCTAGGTACAAACCATCCTGTGTGCATTTTTCACATCCGTGATAGCCTGTGTGACCTTTAACATTTTTCAGGAATGCATGGGCAGGTGCATCACAGACCATCGAAGAGAAATTGAACATCACTCCATCGAATTCAAATCCTTTAGCTAATTCATTTACTTCAGAGACGAATTCTTGAAGGTACTCAGCTAGGGATGTAGGTTTACTTGTGCCACAAAATAAACCTATTGTCACTGGTTGCTCTTGTTTGATGTTTTGCAGTGTCTCTAGGATGGGCCAGAACTGTGTTGCTGAGCTCTTATAGAGTGGCAAACCATCAATGCTGACCTGAAGCTCAAAACGTGTGAATGTTGCGCAGAATGTCAACAAATGTTGAGCAATGAATTCAATGCCACATGTGTAATTTTGTGTTCAGTAGCCCAGGATGCCAAATCATCATCTAATGAATTTGGATCTGATTCTGATTCTGTGTCTGATTCACTGTCATCAGGAACACATCTTCAGTCTCATCAACATGAGAGAGACAGTCCATGAATGTATCTTCATCATCATTTTGACCTTGAATGGTTTTACTGTGCATCCAACCCAATTCTTTCCCCCAAGTTGTTGCCTGTATTGTCTGCAGTTGCTGATCCACCTTGTCCTTTGCTTTCCGTCTCAGTGTCCAATAGGATGGTTCATTTGAAGCCATAGTATTAAGACCTTAATACAAACAACCCTATTTTTTGTTTTTTGTTTACTGGCCTACCAAGTCATATGCATTAACATAATGTACATACCTTTAGTTGGTTGACGGATGGTAATGGATAACTTTCTGTAGTCAAATTAAACAAAGGAAATAGTTAAATGCAAAAATGTAAAATAACTACATAAAAATAAACAATTACATATCTAAATTTTCAATTGAACTGATGCATTTTGTGGGTGGTTATATAAATAGTTTACAGTACAATATAGTATATCTGATTTAAATCAGAGATTGACAATCTGTAATGGAGGTTTAAACAGATTTAATTCTTAATCTTTCCCTGGAAGAGATAATAGGTGTGTTTGACTTGAAGCAGTGCTGTGCAGACCGATCGGAATATGACATCACAGTACCAGCTTCATATACTTTTGAATCGCTCTCACGATACTTTGTCATAGTTTAAGCGGTGCTGCGCAGACCAATTGAAGTTGAACATATCTGAAGTGTAAACTCTCACGGTCAGTTCTGGGTCTTGTGCAGTAATATGATGAGCAGGTGTTTAGTGTCATCACCTTACATTATTGAAATGTTATATTGACCTGGATTCAAGTTTAAAACTGGGAAAGAAGAAATTAAGGGTCATTAATGTTGTGAAGCTGCATAACATCTGTTCAGATGAACATTTGTGTAGTCTGTTTCCTCCTGAGGTTTCTACCTTGTAGAGTTAAATATCTAAAAATGAGTGTCTTTGTAACCATTCTCAATAGATACTGAAACCATTTTAATGGTGCTTTTAAATAAAATATTAAATGTAATATGTGAGGTAAGCCATGGCTAGGTGTACATTTTACATTTTTAATATATGCTGTGAAGGTAAAGAACTACATGAACTGAAGCCATGAATCAGCCCTTAATTATAAAAAACGGGGTGATCAATTAGGTCAACACTGATCCAACAGCCCTGTCTGTAGTTAACCACAAATAGCAGGTTCAGCGGTGTTTGAGAAGGCTTGAAGCTGAACTTTCCAGGAAGTTATATAGTTATGTAGACAGGTAAGTGTTGGTGTGACTAATTTTTGAGTTGTCTATTGCTCATAATTATGCTGTAGTTAATTTATAGGCAGGATGTACAGTAATTGCATTAAATACTGTATAGACTATTGAACATTTGTCTAAAACAATAGTGAATTTAACAAACATCTCAAGTTTAACATTTACAAGAGTGTAAATAGTACAGTAATGTTATTACATTTGAAGTACTGTACAAAATAATCATACTGTAGTTACTTTATTTGGAGTAACTTGCTCATCATATATATATATATATATATATATATATATATATATATGTTTACATTTAATCGTTAAGTACAATCACTAATCTTGTAATGTTGAACACTTAAAACCTACAAGTAGTCAATGATCTTACACGCGTTTATCTCCATTAACAGGGATAGTTGGACAAACCGATTTAAAAGTGCATGATGGATTACGTGGTTAAAACCCTTTTTTGTGCTTTTCTCGTTTGTTTCCAGTAAAGTATGTCACCTTTTGTCTGATCACTAAGAGCAATATAAATGTTAACGTAAAGCGCACAGTGTAATTCTGTGCACATAAGTAAAGAAAAAGTGTTTGTGTCTCCTTGAAAACATCAATGGAATATAACACATTTAATAAATAAATGTATGTCTACAAAATAATGTGATGTTTGCTTTTAAACATGCTATATACGTTCCTGTACAAAGAACAAATCACAGAATATGGATTTTAAATGATCGTTATTTCTTCAAGTATTTCCCTTTAAATTAATCAAGTAGCAGCTTCCCGTTCTCGACGGACATGCCGGCATATTTCGGGTGATAAAGATACGTCGTATAGATGTCATTTAGAGGTAGGGAAGACGTTTCATTTAACAGCTCAAACAGACGATCTACAGACGATCAATACGACTATGAAAAAGGAATCCGATGGTTATCAGATGATGCGCTCTTCAGCGATCTGGGGTTGAAAATAAAGAAAATAGAAATAAGTGTATTTCTGTGTGATTAATTTTGAGTCCTGATAAATTGAATCATTATGATCAATGTATCACTTATTCTATAGTTAAAATATCGATGCTTTTGAGTTTGAATATTTAACAAAGCATGCAAACAAACAGCCGCTTTTATCATGTGCGTGTGTGATCGCGCATGTTCCGGTGATTTATTTCTTATTAGTTTTCTGATAACTTCTCTTTGTTGGTGAAATGATGAGGTTGCATGACGTTGTTCATGAGGACCCAGCGCTATTCTGGCCTCGGTGCTACTGGCCCGAGGCTATGAGCCCCGTCCGGCTTTAAAACCTGGCTCGCACCGGCCCGACAGTGGAAATGCGGCTACTGCCATAGGCAGTGTGACAGTGGTTGGTGGGTGGCACCTCTGGGGACCACTGCAACTCCGAGATCCCCTGTCGATTAGCCTGGGGCTGTGATATCCCCAGTTACCATGTGCAGCCGCGAGGAGGGCCGATAGGAGTCTTAGTGATGGAGACGCTGTGCACTGGAAGGGGAAAACAGGGTTTTCTGGTCTTTAAATAGTCTTTATTCATCCAAGGATGCATTTTTCTGCAGGTGAATAAAGGCGGCCAGTGTAAATGGGGCTGTTCTTCAGCACCCTGGCATCGTGCACACACCCAGGATACCTGACAAAGATGTCGATGAACTTCCCCTTGTGGTCAGTGATGGCCTGCAGCTGGACTGAGTGGAACAGCTTTCTGTTGAAGTAGCATGGGGCTTCACTTGCTGTGGCTTGATCCGGATGTGGCATCCGTCTATTGCACCAGCCACCATGCAAAAAGCTGAGCAAAAACCTGCCCCCACTTCCTCCAGGTCGTCCAGGGTCGGGAATACAAAATACTGACCACTTCCCTGCTGATTCTGTGCACAATGTCATGCACTGTGGCCTTTGGGATGTCGAAGGCCAGAGATACAACCCGATATGATGCTGCATGAGCCAGCCAGTACAGGAACACCAGCACCTCAATATCCTTTTCCGAGCCATGGTCAGAGTCTGTCTTCAAAGCAGCGATGATGGACATGATGGACTGTCGTGAAAGCCAGAGGCTGGGGCGATGGTCAGATCCATCTTCGGAGTATAGTCGAAGCATTGGCACAGCAGCATTCAGGTGGCAGTAGGTTTATAGGGCTCACAGTCTGTAAATGTGTATATACATTTTTTTTTAGAATATTATGTATATATTATTTTTTGTATATATTATGTATATATTGTATCTATTTGTAATATTTATTTAGCGTATGTATATATTGTATTCATTCTCTTTTTCTCCTTCTTGCGCTCTCTCTCTCTCTCTCTCTCTCTCTCTCTCTATATATAATATATAATATATATATATATAATATGTAGTGCATTAATTCAAGTTTATTTTTTCATGTGTCTTTGTTTGTCCAGACAGTTGAACAGTATTTTTTCTACTATCAAATGTGCACCAGCTACTGTTTGGTTACCCACATTCATCAAAAATATCTTTTTTCTTTTGTGTTCACCACAAGAAAGATATTAAAGGTTAGTTCACCCAAAAATGAAATTAGGCCGTGTTTTATTAACTCTCAAGAACTCTTTAGGTGTATATGACTGATTTATTCCAGATTAATCCAATCTGACTTATATAAATAATTATCCTGGCACTTCAAGCGTTAGAATTGGAGTAAGAGGGTGTTTTTGTTCAATAGTCCAAAAGTAGTCAAATAAAGCATGCGCATCTGTAATAAAAAGAGATGAATAAAGGGTTCCTGTAGGGAATTGGTGTGTTTTTGTAAGAAAATCATCCATATTTTAAATGGTATAAACACTTTTTCCTCACTTCTCCTGACTGTCATCATGATAAATGTTATTTTGAATAATGTGTATTACCAGACAGTTGAACAGTATTTTTTCTACTATCAAATGTGCACCAGCTACTGTTTGGTTACCCACATTCATCAAAATATCTTTTTTCTTTTGTGTTCACCACAAGAAAGATATTAAAGGGTTAGTTCACCCAAAAATGAAAATTAGGCCGTGTTTTATTAACTCTCAAGAACTCTTTAGGTGTATATGACTGATTTATTCCAGATTAATCCAATCTGACTTATATAAATAATTATCCTGGCACTTCCAAGCGTTAGAATTGGAGTAAGAGGGTGTTTTTGTTCAATAGTCCAAAAGTAGTCAAATAAAGCATGCGCATCTGTAATAAAAAGAGATGAATAAAGGGTTCCTGTAGGGAATTGGTGTGTTTTTGTAAGAAAATCATCCATATTTTAAATGGTATAAACACTTTTTCCTCACTTCTCCTGACTGTCATATATTCAAGCCGTTCTGGGCAGATGACGTAGGACACACATGCACTTGTGATTAGTGACGAACATGAAAGCGTGGATGAGAGCAGTGATGGAGTACTCGAGACCTGGACTCGGACTCGAGTCACTTTTCTTTGGACTCGAGTCCGACTCGAGTCACTTTTCTTTGGACTCGAGTCCGACTCGAGACTCCATTCTCTGGACTCGTGACTCGACTTGGACTCGTGGACTGATGACTCGTACTTGGACTTGGACTCAAGGATATATAAAATCGGACTTGGACATTCATTACGTTGTTTTTGACTAAAAATGTTATAAAAAATGTTTCGTGCCCAAGACTGGCCAGGATCTATTCTTTTCCCTCACAGACACTGCTACCGCTCGCTCTCTTTGCTTGACAACACACGCACTGACGTCACTCACTTTACTTTCACTTTACTTTTTTTCCAAAGCGCTTGGGCACTTGCGGGAAAGGATGAAGCTGATTTGTTAGTTCTTGTCACATGACCCGCGGTGCGCTTGCGGTATTCTGAAAAGTTTAGATGTTTTTTAACTCAATGCGGTGCGGACGCGCCTGGATGCTGCCATTATGAGCGCGCATACCGCGCACCTACAGTACATTGGACATAACGAACTTGACCGTGCAAAAGACGCGATATTTGAACGGCCCTTATATGTTGCTTTCTGACCATGCGCGTGCCGTCACACACACACATTAACTTGAAAACATACAAACGCACTCACGCTAAATCACTCGGTCACTCACACACAAATGCTCTCTCTCTCTCTCACACACACACACACACACACTCACACTCATTGTAATATGCACGTTTCTTTTTTTCGCCAAGTGTATTTCTGTAATACAGTGTTAAAGGATTAATTCACACAAAAATGAAAATTTCCTAATCATTTACTCCTCCCAATGCCATCCAGGATATCCATGGCGTTTTTTCTTAAATATGTTTTTTTAAGGAAAACATTTCATGATGTTTTTTTTCATATAATGGACTTCAATGCCTACGAACTCAGTTGGTTGCTATTGTTTCCTCAAAAAAAAAAAAAATTCAATTGGGGACTCGAGACTCGACTCGGACTCTAACTCTGGTAATGGTGACTCGACTTGGACTCGACTCGGACTCTTCTTTGGTGACTCGGACTTGGACTCGGACTCGAACACTGAGACTCGAGACTCGACTCGGACTCGAACACTGAGACTCGAGACTCGACTCAGACTCGACAGTTGGTGACTCGACAACAACACTGGATGAGAGACACCAAAACAAATCGCTGGTCACTAACTAGAAGCATTAGCCTAATTAGGAGGATTTCAATGTAAGCCAAGTAAAGACTGGTTTTCCTTTGCTAAAGTAAGGAAACTTTGCTCTTGTAAACAATATTTGTGAGAGTCTCATATATCTCAGAGGCATGTGCTCGATGCCTACGTCAACCTCCAGAACGGCTTGCACATATGACAGTAGTAGAGCCGCGTTTTCCACCACAGGAACTTTAGCCAGGAACTAGAGACTTTGGGCTGTACTTGTACTCGTGTGTTTTCCACTGCAGGAACCAGGAACTAAATATTCTTTTTTTCGCCAAGTGTATTTCTGTAATACAGTGTTAAAGGATTAATTCACACAAAAATGAAAATTTCCTAATCATTTACTCCTCCCAATGCCATCCAGGATATCCATGGCGTTTTTTCTTAAATTATGTTTTTTTAAGGAAAACATTTCATGATGTTTTTTTCATATAATGGACTTCAATGCCTACGAACTCAGTTGGTTGCTATTGTTTCCTCAAAAAAAAAAAATTCAATTGGGGACTCGAGACTCGACTCGGACTCTAACTCTGGTAATGGTGACTCGACTTGGACTCGACTCGGACTCTTCTTTGGTGACTCGGACTTGGACTCGGACTCGAACACTGAGACTCGAGACTCGACTCGGACTCGAACACTGAGACTCGAGACTCGACTCAGACTCGACAGTTGGTGACTCGACAACAACACTGGATGAGAGACACCAAAACAAATCGCTGGTCACTAACTAGAAGCATTAGCCTAATTAGGAGGATTTCAATGTAAGCCAAGTAAAGACTGGTTTTCCTTTGCTAAAGTAAGGAAACTTTGCTCTTGTAAACAATATTTGTGAGAGTCTCATATCTCAGAGGCATGTGCTCGATGCCTACGTCAACCTCCAGAACGGCTTGCACATATGACAGTTAGAGCCGCGTTTCCACCAACAGGAACTTTAGCCAGGAACTAGAGACTTTGGGCTGTACTTGTACTCGGTGTGTTTCCACTGCAGGAACCAGGAACTAAATAAAGTTCTGGTAAAAAAATTGCCCCTCAGAAAGTCGCTGCTTGGTGAGGTAGTACTTTTTCAAAGTTCTGGAGAAAACTGAAGATGAACACCGAGCCGAGCCAGATAACGAACAAAAGATTGACTCATTCACGAGTCAAGAACCGGTTGCATCGGTTTTTGGATCACCAGTAGTTCTTTCAGACAGTTCGATTCAATAAACCAGTTGAAGAAACGGTTCACTGGTTCTTTGCGCTCGACGTAATGGCGTCATTTGCGATGATTGCCCTTGATTCAAGCCTTCGGTTTACCTGCGCTCATAACACTAGCACAGAATCAGTTCCAGAATCAATCACCAAAAGAATCAGTTCGGTTCAGACGCTCTGTGTGTCGGTCTGCTTCACGCTGAATCACACATGCGCCAGTATCAGCAGCTCCTCGATTCTTCATATCTGGCTCGGCTCGGTGTTCATCTTCAGTTCTCTCTTCACAGCAGTTCAGTCAGTGTACTGTTTGAGTGCATGCATTACTCCGGGATATTGGTTTGTTTTAACTCCGATGGAGTGTCAGCCACATTAAAAAAGTTAACAGCTTAAGTCATTTGTGGATTAATGCGTATTAGAGATACGAACCATTTGAAAGGATTCAGTTCGATTTGACGAACTGAATGATTAGTTTGCGAACCGGATATCCAGACTGCTTTGTTTTGAACTCTCTCTCACAACAGACACGGAAGAGAAGACAATGCTGAATAAAGTCATCGTTTTTGCTATTTTTGGACCAAAATGTATTTTCGATGCTTCAAAAAATTCTAACCGACCCTCTGATGTCACATGGACTGCTTTGAAGATGTTTTTCTTACCTTAATGGACATGGACAGTATACCGTACACACAGCTTCAATGGAGGGACTGAGAGCTCTTGGACTAAATCTAAAATATCTTAAACTGTGTTCTGGAGATAAACAGAGGTCTTACGGCAGTGGTTCCCAAAGTAGGGGCCGGGGTCGCGAGATGATTTCGATATAGGCTTTATATATTTTTGTTTCAATTAATTTAACTCTTTCGCATCGCACGTACGATCACATCGGTGTGGTCAGTCTAGGCTAGTCCCTGGAGTGTAACTGTTACGACCACACCGGTCAATGCATGACGTGAAATTCAAATGAGCTCTCGCGAGTTGGCTGGCGCTGAGCCAGAGACAAGTGCGCTCAGAGCTGTCATCACAACTTTTCAGTGTTTTCAACCACATAATGTTTATTTTAGGTTTCAGACATATAAGTACTAGAAAAAACAATACATTTAGAGTTTGTAAAATACACACTGATGTCAAAGGAAGAGGCAATAATAATCTTTTTCATTATAATTTAGACACATTTTATTCATATCAGATACACATTGTGTAAGTAACTTTAAAGTTTACTCCATTATTCTCCCAGTTCACCAGCCACTTACTTTTATGTATTTCGGGAGAAGTGGATGAATTCACGTGTTGTAAATCCAACAGATCTGATTCTCTGAACTGCGTCTGCGGCACAAACTAAGATGGCGGCGCCCATCGCGCATACAGTTCAACTAACGTGATCGTTATAAAGGTGTTTAAACAACAAAACACTTCCACTTGCATATATTTGACAATCGGAATATCAGCTATTTCATGCCATATCTAACAAATTTGTTAATATTTTGAATAAAAAAGGAAAAATGACAAAAGCAGATCATTAATTCAGCTCTGTTGTTGCTGCGGTATGTCACGTGACAAGCAATGACGCGTCACCATGGAAAGCATAAAGTGACACATCTAGCGGATTAGCATGAGTGTGTGTGTGCGTGTGCGTGTGAGCAGCTCAGACTTACTCGACTGGTTCCTGATGGCAGAATAATGAACGAGTTCAACCCAACATAGCTGCACAGTTACTTTCCGAGAGAGAACAGGTGGATATCGAGCAGCTCATGCAGACTTGTAACACTGATTTTGCACGCAGAACAATAAAATATAACTTCGTGTGCTTTGAGACTGGGCATAAAATCGATTTGCTGTACATTTCACGCGACGAGAGGTGTTTTTTTTGGGGGGGGGGGGGGTCGCGGGGCAGCAGCGCATTTATCATGGGGTCGCGGGCTAAAAAGTTTGGGAACCCCTGTCTTACGGGTTTGAAACAACATGAGGGTAAGTTATTAATTACATAATTTTGCTATCTCAGTGAACTAACCCTTTAAGCCGCAAAAGTTATGAATAAAAAAGAAATATGAATCCTGCATGTTCTGTGCGTCTTTGAATGATCAAATGGCAGAGACGTTTGGGTTTGTTTACTACATAGACAGAAGCGTGTGACGCTTGCATTAATTTCAGCATCTGAGCTTCAGAGTTCTCTCTCCATCAAGCGATCTGTACTGTTCGATTCATGTCAATGTACGCACAGCGCACCTGTATTTGACGCTCCGTAAACTCTGTGTGAAGGTGCACGACTCACCGTCGCTTTCTCACACATGCAAAGAGAGAGCGAGAGTCTTACCACGCTGAATCAACATCCTACATGTAAACTATATTCTTTGTTGTCTTCTCTTGTCAAAATAATGGAGTTCATTTAGAATTATTCATATTTTTCGAACAAAAAGAAGATATGACGTTTTTCCAGTAGTGGGCGGAGCTAATGCGCAAATGGCAATTTCATTGGCTGGCATTTATCTATTACCGTCCCTGTTTTGATTTCAGCAAATCAGTTTGACCAAACGCATACAACGTGATTAATATTCATGAACCCAGCAGCTCATCAATTCATAGTGCATTGTATATTGTTAGTATGGTAGTAGAATTATTAGCAGTATTATCTTTTAATAATAATTCATATGATCTATTACTTTTTTTTTCTTTTTACAGAAACCCTCAATGACCAAAAATATCTTAATCATCACCACCAGTCTTAAGTTCAGTTAAAATGACAAATATGCATTCATTAAAAGTTCATTTTTACATAAAGGCATTGTGCTACTAAATATTACTATTATTTAGTCAAATGTATATGATACTGCTACTACGGTTGAAAAAATTCATAACTTTATTTTTTTTAAAGAAATAAATCACAAAATATTTCTTCCATGTTTAATAGTAAATCCCCTTTATTTACCAAAAATAAAATGTTTAAATTTCATAAATTAAAAGACAAATTAAATTTGGGTGAAACTTGTTTACTGTTTTTCATAATTATATAACTTGTAGAAAAACTTTAAACACAATTGTAAATAAGTATAAAGAATGGCATTGGTTTTATTTTTAGGGATAAAAAGTTTTAATTTTAATAATTGTTTTTGGTACCGAGAACCGTGGATTTTCACTGGTATCGGTACAGAATACTGAAATTTTTGTACCGTGACAACACTAGTTTTTAATAAGTTTAATGCAGTTTGTAAATTTTTTCACAAAACTTTGTTTTTCTCATCCGTTAAATATATTTTTTACACATTAAAACAAATTGCTCTGTAATTGAAAGTACTTTTTACAATCATTTACAGCATAGTTTAGGATTAACATCAGGAAAACAACATCAGTTTGAGCCCAGCGCTGCCTCCATGTGTTCTGGGGTCTTCAGGAGGTGAGTCTCTTGGTGAATGGCCAGCACCTCCTCAGAGACCCCTGCAATACAGGGGTCCAATCTGATTTAGAGAAAGAAGGAAAAGAGGAATTTTTTAGCGCTATGTAAACGTAATTAGAAGAAATATTGAGATACTTAAGTAAACCATTTTTAGTAACTACAAATACCATATGTTAATACCCAACCATATACATAATACCCAAAAATTAAAATAACAAACCTGGAACAACTTAAGGGTGAGCAAAGGAGCTCACCATTAATTGTTGTCGAATTGTTGTCATTTTTGGCTGAATTACCCTTTAAGTAAAAGTATTATCTTGCATACTCTAATATACATAAGGTATTGAGAGTAAAAGTATAGGTATGTACGGTCTTATTCTGAAAAATAATTTTGAGAAGCAACAGGGCAGGATTTGTTGTGAAAACCTGGCAACCCTGATCTGAACACACGTGCTGGAGATAATACTTCTAATTTAAGGAGCGTCTTTACTGACGAGATGTGCAGGAAAATCGCATTCACTGATCATTATAACGCACACTAGAAGGACTACGTGAGAACCACTATGGATGATAAGTTCGCTCTGCAGCCTTTTTTATTATTTTCATGCACACCGTACTATAATGTGATGCATGGAAAATACAGAGTTTTGGCCGTTACAAAGTCTCCATCCACAAACAGACGTACATCGTCTGCAGATATTGAAGGTATTTCATTGCACTTTAACAAGTAATCTGAATGGCCTATATATGTGCACTATTTTAAATGAGCCCTCACTAACTGAGTTTAATGCCACAGTTATGTTAGAATGCATCTCATTCTTGTTTCTGTGGCGGTTTGTTGAGCTCGTCATGAGGCACGTGGTCCAGAGCGCTGTATGACTGATGCAGCAGTTCAATTCAACTTTACTCCAAACATATGAACTTACCTGTTTTAAATACTTTATATTTAACGTGTTCGTTTATGCCCAATATTAGTGTTAAACTGTTGGACTTTAAATTAAATCAACTATTGATTTTCACCGTTGATTGATTTTTCCGAACATTAACCTCCGTGCGCAGATGCGGCAGATTTGTCACAGGACGAGTGATATGACAGTTGTGTCCGACTATATATATGAACTTAGCTGTTTTAAATACAGTATTTTTATATTTAATGTTAGTTTCAGTATATTTTTTAAAGGGGGGGTGAAATGCTAGTTTTCACTCAATATCCTGTTAATCTTGAGTACATATAGAGTAGTACTGCATCCTTCATAAATCCAAAAGGTCTTTAGTTTTATTATATTCATAAGAAAAAGATAGTCTGTACCGATTTTTCCCGGAAAAACACGACCGGCTGGAGGCGTGACGTGTGGGCGGAGCTAAAGAATCACGAGCGCGAATAGGCTTTTGCGTTGAGAGGATGTGGAAGCTGTGACATTACCGTGAGGGAAAACCCATCATCCAAAACAAACCATGGCTTACAGTCAGATTCAGCCGTTTATTTATGATCCAGAATCATATCCAGAGGCTGAAACTGAACGAGAGCAGCAGCAGCAACGACTCGCTCCGAGCGGGGCTCGAACCAGGGTCTCTGGCATTGGAGGGGACACACTAACAAGGAGGCAGAGATATTTGAAGCAGTTTTACTCACCGCATGCGGTTCCAACACACGATCGTGACCCTTTTTCGTTGGGACTGCATCATCCTTAAGAAATAAACGATACGCAAATCCGTCATCATACTGGGCCTTGTGAACAAGCATCTTCGAAATGCAGGGAACAAACAAAAACACTTGCACAACTCCGTTGATGCTCTGTAAAAATAAACTCCGTCCACTGGTCCCTTAATGCTGTTTTTTTTTTGGTAATCTGTGCAGGGTTGTCTTGCCCTGGCAACCAAAAACACACTTCTTTTGTGACTTTTCGCGACGCTCTCGCTCTGATCAGTGAATCGCTCTGATCAGTGAAATGTCTGCTCAGCCTCGCTATACTGGAGCGCGCGCTCTTCCGGCAGAAGTGCCTTAGGACCCTGGGTCTATACGAAGCTATGATGACATTCACCTTGATATTTTATATAACTGACGTTAACGGATTAATCTAGATTAAAATGGCTCATTCGAATTCTGCCGACGGTAGAACACCAATGTTTTTTTTTTTTTTTTTTTTGTAGGTGTCAAGGTACAGAAACCAAATAATAGCACTGGATAGTCTTCAATGTAAAAATGAAATATACAATCAAACCTACATTTATTCAGACACCTTCAACATTTCTCACATTATTACAGTTTTGCTATGTAATATATATATATATATATATATATATATATATATATATATATATATATATATATATATATATATATATATATA
Organism: Carassius auratus; assembly: GCF_003368295.1. Classification (NCBI taxonomy): domain Eukaryota; kingdom Metazoa; phylum Chordata; class Actinopteri; order Cypriniformes; family Cyprinidae; genus Carassius; species Carassius auratus. The sequence goes on from NW_020527782.1 coordinate 83,649, forward strand.
ATCAAAAATTATACCTGGTGTCTGAATAATTTTTGGTTTGACTGTTAAAACTACAAAGTAATTCAGTGAAGAGCAGTGAGTGATTTACATTTTAATTTTCTTGGATTAACATTACAGCAGCCAGCAGCTAAATTAGGCGCGGTCACTTTAAGAGACGATGAACGCATCCAATATAATACACATCACATTTTTTTCCTCAACTTTTTACTTCCACTTAATAAATAACTGACAGTTTTTTCTAGCATAATTTCAAAGGTGGATATTTTGACATATTTTGTATGTATTTGTCGGCACAAGAGCAAAAACGAAGCTAATTCGATGTTCAAGTGTTTTTAGACGCCTTTCTCTGCGTGAGCCCTGAACACCAGAACACCGCGGTGCTGAATTGGGCTCTTTAACATCTTTTTGTTTGTTCAAACTGCGATTTGCATTTGTTCGTTCAGGTGCAGGAGGAACTTCGAGGTGAACTTCGCAGAAGAGAGCTCGGTCAGTGTCGCTGTCCGTGATACGCGTCTCTCTCTCTCTCTCTCTCTCTCTCTCTCTCTCTCTCTCTCTCTCTCTCTCTCGTGCGCACCTAACGGCACGCGCTACTCTGTTCAGCTTTTCCATGTCTTGTGTTTGGATGCTTTAATGTTTAAATCGACAAGCGGAATGGCTTAACAACACGTGAGAAAGATGAGCTTTCGTGGCGATGTGCAGCAGTGGCCCGTCAACTGTCCTGAGCATCTTTTTAGGCTGTCCTCAGCGAGTCAGTTATATAAAATATCAAGGTGAATGTCATCATAGCTTCGTATAGACCCAGCTCCCAAGAATAGATTAACGGCAATATTTTTTTTATTGCCCGATAAGAGTCTTGCGTTAACGGCCCACCACTAATATATATATATATATATATATATATATATATATATATATATATATATATATATATATATATAGACCCGGTAAACATTTTAAAGCATCATTGTCTTTTCGGTCTGTATAAAACAGGAAATAAATAAATTTTACTAGGGCTGTGATGGTGGCAGATTTTTACCACTTTACCATCATCACAGCCGTAGACAAGACTGTTCAGCTTTTAATAATATACCAAAAATATATAATTTTTACTTTTTTATTTTAGAGTTCATTGAAGAAAAAGAGGAAAATGAAGAATCGAGTGAAGTTAAGGAGAAAAATAATGTCAAAACTGGTGGGAAAACTTTGACTTGCTCTCAAACCAAACAGAAAGATTTAAAGAAAAAAAGAGTTAAGGTATCTTTCACCTGCACTCAGTGTGGAAAGAGTTTCACATGTAAATCAAATCTTAAGCATCACATGAGAGTTCATACTGGAGAGAAACCATTCACTTGCAATCAGTGCGGGAAGATTTTCACACAATCATCAAACCTTAAGGATCACATGAACATCCACACTGGAGAGAAACCTTACAAGTGTTCACACTGTGACAAGAGATTCAGTGATTTATCATCTCTGAAAACACATGAGAGATTTCACACTGGAGAGAAACCTTATAAGTGTTCACACTGTGACAAGAGATTCAGCCAATCATCAAGTCTGAAAAAACATGAGAGGATCCACACTGGAGAGAAACCTTATAAGTGTTCACACTGTGAAAAGAGATTCTGTGTGTCAACAGAGCTGAAAACACATGAGAGGATTCACACTGGAGAGAAACCTTACAAGTGTTCACACTGTGACAAGAGATTCAGCCAATCATCAAGTCTGAAAAAACATGAGAGGATCCACACTGGAGAGAAACCTTACAAGTGTTCACACTGTGACAAGAGATTCAATCAATCATCAAATCTGAAAACACATGAGAGGATTCACAATGGAGAGAAACCTTACAAGTGTTCAAACTGTGACAAGAGATTCAGTCGGTCAGGATGTCTGAAAAAACATGAGAGCACTCACACAGGAGAGAAACCTTATAAGTGTTCACACTGTGACAAGAGATTCAGTGTGTCATCAAATCTGAAAAAACATGAGAGGATCCACACTGGAGAGAAACCTTACAAGTGTTCACACTGTGACAAGAGATTCAGTGATTCATCAAGTCTGAAAAAACATGAGAGGATCCACACTGGAGAGAAACCTTACAAGTGTTCACACTGTGACCAGAGATTCGGTGATTCATCAAGTCTGAAAAAACATGAGAGGATCCACACTGGAGAGAAACCTTACAAGTGTTCACACTGTGACCAGAGATTCGGTGATTCATCAAGTCTGAAAAGACATGAGAGGATTCACACAGGAAAGAAACCTTACAAGTGTTTAATCTGTGACAGGAAATTCAGTGATTCATCGAGTCTGAAAACACATGAGAGGATTCACACTGGAGAGAAAGCACATCACCGCAATGTACGTGGGAAGCGTTCCATTAAGTCATCTGTTATACACAGTCATACAAAAACCAACCACAGTAAGGCCCTGTACACGTGGGGACGCATTTAGCTGTATATGTAAATATTTTGTATGGTATATGCGTTTCGTCCAGACTGATCCAGCATTCGGGGGAATGAAAACCCTATAAAAAAAAATTCAAAAAAACACGTTCCCAGAGTGGATAAATCTGAAAATGACACCTTTGGGTTTTTGTGTACTGCCAATCCATATGTTTTGTAAAACAATGATGTCATCACCCCACGTCTTGACCATATTCAGACACCGCTACGTCATTTAACACCAACAACAATAGAGGACTACATATTTGTGCTCATGCTGCAGAAGCTACTGAGCCTGTAAGCTTGACTTAACTTACTAGTAGAGCAGCACGATATTGGAAAACAATTCACATCGCAATGATTTTTCTGATTATTAGGAACACCATAGTAATACAGTGTTTGACCCCCTTTCACCTTCAGAACTGCCTTAATTCTACATGGCATTGATTCAACAAGGTGCTGAAAGCATTCTTTAGAAATGTTGGCCCATATTGATGGGATAGTTGATGGAGATTTGTGGGATGCACATCCAGGGCACGAAGCTCCCGTTCCACCACATCCCAAAGATGCTCTGTTGGGTTGAGATCTGGTGACTGTGGGGGCCATTTTAGTACAGCGAACTCATTGTCATGTTTAAGAAACCAATTTGAAATGATTCGAACTTTGTGACATGGTGCATTATCCTGCTGGAAGTAGAAAACATGCCCCACACCATGACACCACCACCAGCAGCCTGCACAGTGGAAACAGGGCATGATGGATCCATGTTCTCATTCTGTTTACGCCAAATTCTGACTCTACCATCCGAATGTCTCAACAGAAATCGACACTCATCAGACCAGGCAACATTTTTCCAGTCTTCAACTGTCCAATTTTGGTGAGCTTGTGCAAATTGTAGCCTCTTTTTCCCATTTGTAGTGGAGATGAGTGGTACCCGGAGGGGTCTTCTGCTGTTGTAGCTCATCCGCCTCAAGATTCTGCGTGTTGTGGCTGCACAAATGTTTTGCTGCATACCTTGTTTGTAACGAGTGGTTATTTAGGTCAAAGTTGCTCTTCTATCAGCTTGAATCAGTCAGACCATTCTCCTCTGACCTCTAGCATCAACAAGGCATTTTCGCCCACAGGACTGCCACATACTGGATGTTTTTCCCTTTTCACACCATTCTTTGTAAACCCTAGAAATGGTTGTGCGTTAAAATCCCAGTAACTGAGCAGATTGTGAAATACTCAGACCGGCCTGTCTGGCACCAACAACCATGCCACGCTCAAAATAGCTTAAATCACCTTTCTTTCCCATTCTGACATTCAGTTTGGAGTTCAGGAGATTCTCTTGACTAGGACCACACCCTTAAATGCATTGAAGCAACTGCCATGTGATTGTGGATTACAGATTTGCTCCCGCGAGATCCGATGCAACAGAGAGCGGCACTGGACAAGACTTCTGTGTGTGTGTGTGTGTGTGTGTGTGTGCAGGATACAGGAAAATAAAATGATTCATGGGACTCCACAAATTAGAAATATCTAAACATAAAATTTGTTAAAAAAGGTTACATTTCTTCATTTTAATATTCCTTTAAAAAAGCAAGTTTGTCATTATTGTTGCTGTTTTCAATTCAAATAAATAAAACATTGAACCACAAACTAAGCATTTGTTTTAAAAGAGGGAAAATATCTTATTTATTTTGGTTACAATATCAATTTTATTAACTTTGGTCAAGAAAAGTAAAAAGCCTTTAAATGTCCATGAGAATTTGTACCATTGTACTATTTTATTGCTTGTTTTAATTAATGGGCTAACAATGAACCACAAACTACTATAGTTTTAAAGAAAGGGGAAATTAAAAGTCGTTTAAAAACATTTTTATGTTACAATGCGGATAAAACATATTCTCCTTATTAATTTTGTTAAAAGTTCAGAGTGTAATATAAGAGAATTTGTCATCCCACTGTTTTAGCCTGTTTCGTTATTAATAATAATAGGCTAATAATGAGCCACAAACTAAGCATTCGCTTGAAGTAAGAGGAAAATGTAGGTTCATTATGCATATTTTTATTGTGTGTTAACAGATTTGTGAGATTCGGATGAATTGAGATGTATTTTAGAGATTATAAATGCAGTGCTCTGCTGGCATTCCACCAAACCATATAAACCATGCACACAGCAGCCACTTGCTTTAGTTAAGAATAACTGTTCTGTGAATGTTGATGCTGTAATAACAAATATTTATTAGGAGCGTGTGCTGGGATTTCATAAGTTTAATGGAGAAAAAAGTAATGTACAGTAGGTAGACAACCAAAATGGGTCATCATTCGCGAAACTACTGCCAGACATGGAATAGTCTTAGGCTACAGTCTACAGTGTGTGTGTGTGTGTGTGTGTGTGTGTGTGTGTGTATATAAGGATTAAAAGCTAAATGTTTTCATGTTGGTTCATTCTTGGTTTAAAAAAATAAATAAAAAAATCTTCAGGTTCCACATGCAGAGCGAAATCAGAATGGTCCAGCATTTAGAAATAATTCGTATTAACGCTGTTATAATCTTGATTTTTCAAACTGATAACACTTTGCATTTTTTAAAGGTCCCCTTCTTCGTGATCCCATGTTTTAAACTTTAGTTAGCCCCATGCATCAAAGCCCATTTCACCCTGTCATTGTGTTCATGATTTAGCATATATATATATATATATATATATATATATATATATATATATATATATATATATATAAATACACACACACACACACACATTACAGCAGAACTGTTTCCAACACTCATAATAAATCATCATATTAGAATGATTTCTAGAGGATCATGTGATAGACTGGATGACACATATGACACTGAAGAATGGAGTAATGATGCTGAAAATTCAGCTTTGCATCACAGAAATAAATGATAATTTAAAGTATAATAAATTGAAAACAAATTATTTTAAATTGTAATAATATCACAATATTACATTTTTTTCTGTATTTTTGATCAAATAAATGCAGGCTTGATGAGCAGAAGAAACTTCTTTCAAAAACATTAAAAATAGTAATGTTTCCAAACTTTTGGCCTGTACTGTAATCCCCCCCAAAACTGCACAACTGTAGAGTAAAACATTAATAAAAAAGTGATAATAAAAAATGCGTCTTAAAACTGACATGATTATACAAAATCACAGTCTGGGGACTCAGAACTCAACAACTGCTAACATTAAGGTTAAGGTAAAAATATCTGCCATGAAATTATAGTATCTTACTCCTATGCAATAAATTGTTCTTTACCTCTGTCTTTATCCTCTTCTCTTCTTTTTGGCACTGTATCTATCGCAGACTATGCTCATTTATAATGTGTCATGTAAATTCGGCCTTCCGTCACAATCAGGAAACTTTCACCCTGTGTAGAACTGGCGCGAGCTGCCAGGCCCGTTTCTATGAGCTGTGTGTTAACAAAAGCAGTGCTGTCTACATTGGAAGAGGCGTGGCCGCGGGCCGGCCCTGAGTCCAATCATCTTTGTTTGGGCTTACCAGGGATGCTGTAATTGGAGATTAATGGTTACAATTTATGTTTGACTCGGTTCCCGAAAATTATAATCCACATGTAAAACTATGTGCAGCAAATTTAGCTGAGGACAGCTTGCTGAGGACAACTTTCTCAATCTCAATCAGTTTAATGCCGGATTCACACAAAGATTATTCTTGAAAGATGGAGCAGTTCCCTCTTTGTCTGGAGAAGGTGTTGTTTATGGACCACAACCGGTAAGTGTATTTTATTATTCAAGTTGGTGCGTTTAACAGTTTCTGTAACTTATTACACAAAGGGCAACGCTGTTTAGCTTTGTTAACTAGACGTTAGGGCTGTGCAAAAAAACGAATGTGATTTTCATGTGCATCTCGTTAGTAAAAACGCTCCTGTGACTATAAATACATAACTACTCCAAAACTAGTCCAATCGCGTTTGCAGGAGGTCAGCCTGCGCTCAGCTGGTGTCGAATCACAACACAGGAAACGCTGGCCCAATCAGAACTCGTTACGTATTTCTGAAGGAGGGACTTTATAGAACAAGGAAGACATCAGCCCGTTTTTATGACAGTGAAAACAGAGGTATACAGATAGGTGAATTGTGTGAAAAATACAGTTTTTTACACGTGAAACATAAACGCATGTTATATTGCACACTGTAAACACAATCAAAGCTTAAAAAAAGCACGTACAATGGGACCTTTAATTATGTCTTTACTGTGTGACCAAAAATTTAGCAGTTCAGCTTTTTGATCGTGCTGGTGCCTCGTGCACATATTCATTGGAAACAGCAGCCATTCACTGACCACACACCAATGTGTCCCTGAGCGAGACACTTAACCCCTAGCTACTCAGAGGGGTGCGACCTCTGACATACAGTATTGTTCAAAATAATAGCAGTACAATGTGACTAACCAGAATAATCAAGGTTTTTTAGTATATTTTTTATTGCTACGTGGCAAACAAGTTACCAGTAGGTTCAGTGGATTCTTAGAAAACAAACAAGACCCAGCATTCATGATATGCACGCTCTTAAGGCTGTGCAATTGGGCAATTAGTTGAAAGGGGTGTGTTCAAAAAAATAGCAGTGTCTACCTTTGACTGTACAAACTCAAAACTATTTTGTACAAACATTTTTTTTTCTTCTGGGATTTAGCAATCCCGTGAATCACTAAACTAATATTTAGTTGTATGACCACAGTTTTTTAAAACTGCTTGACATCTGTGTGGCATGGAGTCAACCAACTTGTGGCACCTCTCAGCTGTTATTCCACTCCATGATTCTTTAACAACATTCCACAATTCATTCACATTTCTTGGTTTTGCTTCAGAAACAGCATTTTTGATATCACCCCACAAGTTCTCAATTGGATTAAGGTCTGGAGATTGGGCTGGCCACTCCATAACATTAATTTTGTTGGTTTGGAACCAAGACTTTGCCCGTTTACTAGTGTGTTTTGGGTCATTGTCTTGTTGAAACAACCATTTCAAGGGCATGTCCTCTTCAGCATAGGGCAACATGACCTCTTCAAGTATTTTAACATATGCAAACTGATCCATGATCCCTGGTATGCGATAAATAGGCCCAACACCATAGTAGGAGAAACATGCCCATATCATGATGCTTGCACCTCCATGCTTCACTGTCTTCACTGTGTACTGTGGCTTGAATTGAATTGAAGTTTGGGGGTCGTCTCACAAACTGCCTGTGGCCCTTGGACCCAAAAAGAACAATTTTACTCTCATCAGTCCACAAAATGTTCCTCCATTTCTCTTTAGGCCAGTTGATGTGTTCTTTGGCAAATTGTAACCTCTTCTGCACATGCCTTTTTTTTAACAGAGGGACTTTGCGGGGGATTCTTGAAAATAGATTAGCTTCACACAGACGTCTTCTAACTGTCACAGTACTTACAGGTAACTCCAGACTGTCTTTGATCATCCTGGAGGTGATCATTGGCTGAGCCTTTGCCATTCTGGTTATTTTTCTATCCATTTTGATGGTTGTCTTCCGTTTTCTTCCACGTCTCTCTGGTTTTGCTCTCCATTTTAAGGCATTGGAGATCATTTTAGCTGAACAGCCTATCATTTTTTTCACCTCTTTATAGGTTTTCCCCTCTCTAATCAACTTTTTAATCAAAGTACGCTGTTCTTCTGAACAATGTCTTGAACGACCCATTTTCCTCAGCTTTCAAATGCATGTTCAACAAGTGTTGGCTTCATCCTTAAATAGGGGCCACCCGATTCACACCTGATTCTTCACAAAATTGATGACCTCAGTGATTGAATGCCACACTGCTATTTTTTTGAACACACCCCTTTCAACTAATTCAACTAATTGCCCAATTGCACTGCCTTAAGAGCGTGCATATCATGAATGCTGGGTCTCATTTGTTTTCTGAGAATCTACTGAACCTACTGGTAACTTGTTTGCCACGTAGCAATAAAAAAATATACGAAAAACCTTGATTATTCTGGTTAGTCACATTGTACTGCTATTATTTTGAACAATACTGTATATTGCAATTGTAAGTCGCTTTGGATAAAACCATCAGCTAAATGAATAAATTTAAATGTCTTTTTCCGTTTCTTCCTCCGCAAGTCTATGGCATCCCATAGAACCGATTGCAGGAATGTTGTGAGATTTGGCACACTGATAGAGGGAAGTCCCAACATTAACCATAACAAATTTGAAGTCTCTAACTCCAACTCTAGTGCCACCACTTGTACAAATTTTCAATGTTTCTATGCTAATAACTTTTGAACCGTAAGCCAGAAAATAAAATTAATTTTTTCCTCTGAATCCTTGGCTCAACCCCACAATTCAAAAATCACAAGGTTTAGTTTTTTCGCTATTTTCAATTTTTTTAAAAAAATTCATTGGCTCATGCCAAGTCGAATGAACTCGGAATGGGCTTAGTTTTTTTTTTTTGCTATTTTCAATTTTATGAAAAATTGACTTTTTCAAACTTTTCCTAGACCAGGGGAGCCCAACCTTTTTTGAACAAAGATCTACTTTTAGATTTATCAGTGTGCCGAGATCTACCACTCCAAACAGAAAGCCAGTCGCTACTCACAGTGCATCTGCAGATTTTAATATACTCAAAACAAACAGAAAAGTATCTCTAATCCATATATAATAAATCTGTTGTGAATCAGAAGGCAGAGACAGATCCATTTGCAACAATGTATTAAACAGAAACTCTAGGCAAAGGTAAATATCTGCATAGATAGACAGTTTCAGGGATCAAACAGAGGCGAGTCGAGAACCAGGCTTGGGTCAGTAAGCAGGCAGCAGAACAATCAGAATCCAGAAACAGGCTAGGGTAAATTGGTAGTCTGCAGACAGAGAAAGTTAGAGATAGCAATGGTCAGAGACACGGGCAGGCAACGATAACCAGAAACGTTCAGACATGCATAAAAACAAAAACATATAATAAAGTTATTTCTCTACCTTAGAGGGACCTCTGGCACTGGGAGGAGGCAGCTAGTTTCTCGTAGTCAGGGCAGTAAGAGCTGGTTGCAAGCCTTAAGCAGGCCAGAAGGTGGTCATCAGTCATTGTAGATCTGTACTTTGACTTGATGATTTTCATGTGAGAGAAAGCACACTCACACAAGTAGGTTGACCCGAAAAGTGCTGTCAAGTTGAAAGCACATTTTCTGAGGTTGTGATACTTTTGTTCAGTCAGTAAGTTCCAGAACTCTCCATTCATGTCAGATGTTGCCCTGGATTTGATCTCAATGTCATTTTGCAGTGTGAGAATCTCATTCTCAACAGCAGTGTTATCTAAGTGAAACAGTGATACAATTTTGGAGGCAATACAATCCACATCAATACTTGGACCAAATGGAAAACACAGATAGCTGGCAACAGGCTCAATGGATCCAAAATCTGTAAAGCGCCTCTCAAATTCTAACAAGATGCTCTGAACTTGCTCTTCAAAACGTGTACTTTCAAGCTGCACAAAGTCTTTGCCCTGACGCTGAAGTTCTGCCTGCATGTGAGGAAAGTTCCGTAGGTCATAACGTTGCAGCCTATTTGAAAGCAGTTGTAGCTTGCTTTTAAATGTGTTTACTGCACTGATCATGTTGATTACATGTTTGTCTTTACCCTGCAGCTCTAAATTAAAATCATTCAGCAGGTCAGTGAGATCTGTCAGGAACGCTAAATCCAATAGCCACTGGTAGTCCTCTAGCTGGGCATATTCTGCATGTTTCGATAGCTTCAGAAAATCTTTGATTTCTGGCAACAGCTCTGAGAAAAAATGTACGTCTACTCAGCCATCTAACATCTGTGTGCAGCAACAGGTCTGTGTGCTCTGCACCGGTATCCTCCAAATGAGCACGGAATAACCTTCTCTCTAGACTCCTGGCGCGAACGGTCCGTTGAGATAGAGATGAGTTTGAAGAGGGGCAACTGGGTCTTGTTGACAAATTCCATGAAAGCTTGGAAAATATCTTCGCCTCGTGTGTCCTTTCAATGGTAAAATGGTGAGCAGCTCTTCTTTTGCACCCATGTCTCCAAAAACCATTCTAATGAAAACACATAGTTGTGCCACATCAACAACATTAGTTGACTCGTCGAATTGGAGAGAAAAACATTTGCACTGTTCAACATCCTTCCTTAATTGCTCCTCGACATCCTCTGCCATTCCCTCACATCGCCGTGTAACAGTGCCACGGGATAATTGCACGTCCTTAATGGCACCTATGATGTCACTTTTATTCTTATAGTCACCAAAAAGTGCGTCTGAAGCCTCGACAAATGCTTCTTTCACAACTTCGCCGTCCTTGAAAGACTTCTTGTGTTTTGCAAGAACATGACTGACACGATAAGAGGCTATAGTTGCAGCCTTACCCTTGGTGTTTGGCCTGGTAAAAATGGACTGCTGTGCTGTTAACTGCCCCTTCAATTCCCGGACTTTTCGGGTGCGTAGAGCTGATTTAGCCGGAAAATCTGCGTCATAGCTTTTGTGCACGGTCTTGAAATGCCGCTCCAAATTGCCCTTCTTCGGTAAGGCCACGCTTGAATTGCAAATAAGACAGATGGACTTCAAATTTGAATAAACAAAAAAGTAATTCTCTTCCCAGTCAGAATGAAAATGATATGTTTTCTTTTTTTTGGCTTCTGCCATAGTTGTGTTTTATTTTGCTGACGTCGCGACTCGCAGCTCTCTCAACGTCTCCATAGTAACAGTGAGTAGTGGCGCGAGGTGAACGTCGGGAGCTCACATATCTAAACACCCGACTCTACTTTAAAAAAATTTATAGCCTATAGAAATTTAATAATTATGTAATAATGAAATTTTTAATAATTTTATTTAAAATAATAGTGTGTGTTCATGAAAGTTATAATGCTAGAGTGCTGGTTATAACATGACAATAAAGAAGAGATAAAAAGAGGGACCAGTTTAATCCTTTCATTTATTTATTTTTCTGAATATTTATTATTTTTTTCTTTAATATGGGTTCTATTATATTATTGTTTTGAATGTTGATTCTATACATTAAAAATAAGTAATTTAAATTAACGTAGTGCATGGATAGTCCAACATTCAAACATTCATTCTGCTCAAATTATTCGATAAATAAAAATGATATTCGAATTTCGCTATATTTTTGCTTGCCATAAAAAAATAAAATAAAAAGTCCACAATAAAACCTAATTCGGTCACTTTCTGTGATTTTCCACGGCATATGTGAAGATGTATGCAAGCAAAAAATTTCTACAGTACTTCAGATATTTTGTGTAGAATCACAGAAAGTGACAGAATTGAAGAACATTGTTGTGGCATCTCTCAAGCAACGAATAAACACCGCTAACTTGGAGAATGCAGTGAAAACTCCTTGAGACCCAAAAGAGCTGGCTCTTTTCAGTGAGCCAACAAGCCGGAATGCAAGCGAGTCCCTATTTATAATGTAACATGCCTAGATAAAATCCTGGCTGAATTCAGATTAGCGTGCTAATACACTACTCTTGCTATTTCTGATATATATGTATTTGAAATAGTATGAGTAAGTTAGTATGCAATATCGAATTCAGCCCATAATTTCTTCGCTGTTATTTTTTTCATAAATGGTCAAACTTTATGTATGTCAGTGAATTTTACAAATATTTAACAACCAATGAAAAGCAAAGCTTAAAACAGCTTGTGTTAAATCTTGACTTAACCTCACAGCTCAAAGCTCCTCGTAGCTCCGCCCCTACTCCTCCGGCCAGCTGAACGTAATCAGTGATCATGTAAGATTAAATAAAGAACTGTTTTTTTTTTTTTTATATAAGTACAGCCTTTTCTTTACTCAAGAAATACTATGTCTATAAAGGTTAACATTTTATATTTTTGATGTCTGAGACGCTGGAGCGGTGAAGACAGAAAAAGGGTAAACCAGAGTAGAATTTACTCTCGCGCGATCGACTGGAGAGCAGTCCGTGTTGGGCACCCTTGTCCTAGACGGTTTGTCCGAATTTCACATAAATTGGCTCAGATCATTTTCAGACAATGCTAGCAAAAATTTGTGGAATTCAAGTTGATTCGTCCAACCGTTCTCGAATGACACGTGAACACATTTGACGAAAAGCACGCAAAAATGCACGTGAGTCTATATCTCGGCAACGGTTTGGCGTATTGAGACAAAACTTGGTGTGTGTCCTAATAACCATGACCTGAGACTACCTGCAATGTTTTGACGGAGCGCGACTTAGTGGTCAGGAGATATGAAAAATGCATATTTTTGAATGGTTTGGCCATAAATCACACATCTGGTCTCTTTAGATTAAAAGAGTCATGTCGAGTCGAATGATATCCAATTTTCCTGTGTCGGCAATTTTGAATTATGTTTTAAAATGCTGTATTCTTTGAACGCATTATCGTTTCATTACGAAAATAATTACAAAAATCTTCGGCTCTATGCCCTGAAGGTACTCAAAAAGTTGAAACCTTTGAATAAATTAGACCATTGAAATCAAAATGGTCTGCCTATATTCTTTGGGCCATACAGAGAACATCAATACCAATTATGCCAAAATTGGCCATACTTCCTGTCCGCCATTTTGATTTGTTGAAAACTTACTTTTTCAAACTCCTCCTAGACCGTTAGTCAGATTTTCACCAAATTTGACATGGATCATCTTCAGACCCCACTAGCAAAAAGTTATGGATTTTTTGTCGATACACGGCACGGTTCTCATTTAGCGCATCATCGAATTTGCTGGAAGGATACCAAAATGCATTTGAGGCTCTTTCTCAGCAAAGCTTTGACATATTTGCACCAAACTTTGTATCTGTCATTGTCACCTCACACAGACCATGCCACATCAGTTTTGTAACAGCGCCACCTATTGGTCAAGAGTAATAAACCAATCATTAACTAATAATTTTTACACTTATAAAAATGCTAATAACCTTTTATTGCATTATCCTATTGCAATAAAACTGGTCTCAAAATATTCCCTGGCTTATGCCGACAACAAGAATACCAAATATGCCAGAGTAAGCTGGAACTTCCTGTCCGCTATTTTGATTTATATGGAAAATAGACTTTTTTTTTTAACTCCTCATCAACAGTTGGTCTGATTTTCACCAAAGTTTAGTCAGATGATCTTCAGACAGTTTTGACAAAATTTATAGATTTTGTGTCGATAGACAAAACTGTTTTTCGCATACCACAGCCACGAATTTGAGGCATTGTGCCAAAATGACACTTGAGGCTGTATCTCTGCAATGCTTTGGCATATTGATACCAAACTCTGTGTGTGTCATTGACAAGTCACACAGAGTACACAAAATTTGATAACAGCGACACCTGTTGGTCAAACTTGATAAGCCAAGTAATCATGCTTTTAGAGATTGTATTTATGGTTTTTTAGCCATTTCAATTACAATAATCCTGAGAAAAACAAGAAAATCCCGCACACTATCAACTTGCAAAACAATGAAAAATACTTTAATGGCAACGTTTCGATCGTTGGATTTTCATCAGGACTATATCAGTCTTTTTGTTTAAGCATCTATCTATGACCTACAGGTGTGTGATGCTGATTGATCAATTACAATAATCCTAAAATTGCAGTTATCGCTTATTAATGCATTTGGTATGATGCTCCATGCCATGCGTAGCTCCTCAATTTGCCGGTGGAGTGCTTGGCTGTGAAATTGCTGCTTGCAGCTATATTTGTTATTACTATTTGTACTTACAATGCACAAACCAGAAGCAATAATATATATGCAAGAGAGGGGTTGGCCTTTCTATAAAAATATACATTTTATTTAAATTTTCGTTTAAGAAAAGACATTTCTTCGTTCCAGACCATTCTGAAAGAAGAATTTATGCAAATGCGTATAAAATGCTTTAAAAAATTGAACCGAGATGTCTTGAGGGTATTTAATAGGTCAGGCCCCACAAAAGATTTTTCAAGTTATTAGTTGTTCATTTTGCTGTTGGACAGTGTTTTCTCTACTTCCTGTTGGCCTTCTGTAGCTAATCGTAGCTCCGTGTAGCTGTCTTTATTTTTTCTCTGTAATCTTTTAGATTACTATTTTTTTTTTTTTTTTTTTTTTAAGTGGTAAAATAAAACTTAATTCACACCATATTTCTGATATTATCGATCAATCTTATCAGATTAACTTTGATCGTTCACTTTTATTTTATATCCGTGGGTGCAGTTAACCCGCAAAGTGTTAGCACTCGTTAGCTTGTCATTAAAGGGGGGGTGAAATGCTCGTTTTCACTCAATATCCTGTTAATCTTTAGTTCCTTTAGAGTAGTACTGCATCCTTCATAACTCCAAAAAGTCTTTAGTTTTATTATATTCATAAGAGAAAGATAGTCTGTACCGATTTTTCCCGGAAAAACGCGACCGACTGGAGGCGTGACGTGTGGGCGGAGCTAAAGAATCACGAGCGCCAGTAGGCTTTTGTGTTGAGAGCGTTTGAAAGCTGTGACATTACCTTGATGAAAAAAACCATCATCCAAAACAAACCATGGGTAACAGTCAGATTCAGCCGTTTATTTATGATCCAGAATCAGATCCCGTGGCTGAAAGTGAACGAGAGCAGCAGCAGCAACGACTTGCTCTGAGCGGGGCTCGAACCCAGGTCTCCGATGGGATAATTAGGTTTCGTATGAAATCTTGAAAAATGCCTATAAGGTGTTTCAGAAAGCTGCAAAGTCTGCAAAATGCAAACATTTTTCTGAACTTATTTCTAATAATTGCCATAAACCTCAAGTTCTCTTTGCTACTATTAACTCTGTTTTAAATCCCTCTGTGCATCCCATCTTAGAGCCCTCTACTGCTCTCTGTGACAATTTTGCAAAGTTATTTGTTGATAAGATCACAATTTTAAGATCTCAATTGTCTAACTCAGTGTATACACATGATGTTGCATTATGTTCTTCCATCTGGTCTGAGTTTGAGTCGATTAATAATAATTAATAATAATTCCTTACATTTATATAGCGCTTTTCTAGGCACTCAAAGCGCTTAACATAGTCAGGGGGTATCTCCTCATCCACCACCAGTGTGCAGCATCCACCTGGATGATGCGACGGCAGCCATATTGCACCAGAACGCCCACCACACACCAGCTTACTGGTGGAGAGGAGAGAGTGATGAAGCCAATCAGCGGATATGGGGATTGTTAGGAGGCCATGATGGTCAGAGGCCAATGGGCGAATTTAGCCAGGATGCCGAGGTCACACCTCTACTCTTTTCGAAAGACATCCTGGGATTTTTTTTTTTTTTTAATGACCACAGAGAGTCAGGACCTCGGTTTAACGTCTCATCCGAAGTACGGTGCTTGTTGACAGTGTAGTGTCCCCATCACTACACTGGGGCGCTAGGACCCACACAGACCACAGGGTGAGTATCCCCTGCTGGCCTCACTAGCACCTCTTCCAGCAGCAACCTAGTTTTCTCAGGAGGTCTACCATCCAGGTACTGACCAGGCTCAGCCCTGCTTAGCTTCAGTGGGCAACCGGTCTTGGGCTCCAGGGTGATATGGCTGCCGATTGACCTGGACACATGTAATGAAATTGTTGGTCACTTAAAACCCACTATCTGTCCACAGGATATTATTCCACCTTCTTTCCTTAGGCAAATTATGGACCGGGCCTGTTACTTTTCAGTGCAATGTGTAAAAAAAAAAAAAGGTTTAACAGCAAAAGCCAATTCAATTATCAAAATATTAAGTGATTTGTCTGTGTCAGTGATGAATAGGGTCATGTTTACCATTCCAAAAGGGTGAAGCTGATTACACGTCTGGAGCATTTGTATAATGTGAACAGCTCAGAGTAGTGTCCGGTTTAAAGTCATTGTATGACCACACCGCCATGTTCATAAACAAAGCTTCAAATATTTTCACTGTGCTGAGCCAGGGCTCTCCAAACTCGGTCACATTTCATGGTTAGACATTTATTGATTATTTAGCTTTTGCAATTAGTTAAGATATTCATATTCTAACAAACAAAGGTAATTACTTCCGCTTTTGAAAGTCATTATGTATTACTAGTATACAATTTATGCAAATAAATATATTTTGCACACAAAATGAGATAAGAGAGAAACTCCTATTCTCCATATGATTAGCTATAGGAGGAAGTAGCTGAATGACAAATCATTCTGCTTCTTAACATCTCTTATTGTAAGCCATATGTATAATAAAAGTAAAGGTAAGTGATAGGACGTTTTATTTTTGGATAAACATTTTACTAATAAATACAATCTCTCTTAAAATACCTTATTGGGTTATGATATTTAAAACAGTTTGGTTTGATCTAGCGCAGAACTAAAACTTTAATGAAATATTTCCCCCAATTATAAAATACATTTATCATTATCTAGATCCACACTGGAGAGCTGCTTTATAACAGGAAATCAAGTTATAATTCTAGCGACACTGACTCTGTATTTTCATGCTTAATATTGAAAAGCTATCTATTGCATAAGGACTGTTATATAAATAAAGGTGACTGGACTTTTCTTTACTGGAGTACCTGGAGAACCTCAGAGTTCGTGCAAACATCCACATCGCTGTAATCAAATGTGTTCTTAAGAGCTGCTTTTACATCGCGGTCAGTTTTTGTTGAGTTTATGCAGTTATTGAGAGGAAGGCGTACATATTCATCCAAGGTTCGGATCGGCTCGGTTTGCTCAAACTGAAGTGCTATCTTCTTTTGAATTGAATCAGGTATTTCATAAGTGTATTACAATCTTGCGCTACAGCGCCACACTGGTCAAACTGCATTATTGGAGGCTTTCACATTAGGCAGATACGAGATCAAACCACTAACATTACTCAAAAACATTTGCCGACAATTTTTTTTTTCTTGTTGACGTTGTCGATAATGTCGACTAATTGTTTCAGCCCTAGTGTAACGTTATATATATATATATATACTCAAGTCAATACGTTACAGAGAGTCGTGCGCTTTCACACTGCAAAAAATGAAATCTTGCCAAGTCAAAAAATCTTAAAATAAAACTAGAATTCTTGTTTTTTTTCTTCTAAGATAAATTAACTAGCCTAGAACTAAAAGCCAAAGATTATTTTGCTTGATTTGAGAAAATCTAACTTCAATTTTCTTACTTAGAAAAAAATGCCAATTCTAGGGATTTATTTTTATGAATTAAGTATCTTTTTAAAGTACATGGTATATTTTGACAGTCTATCCTAGAATCAGAAATTTCAAGCCATACTTTCTTATTTTAAGAGCACAACGTTTCTTATTTTTAGATAAATTCCTTATTGAGGAATTTATATAGCGCTTTCATATGTACTACAGTACACCCAAAGCGCTTTACAATCATATCAGGGGATCGCTCCTCAACCACCACCAGTGTGCAGCATTCACTTAGATGATGCGAAGCCAGTGCGCTCACCACACACACACACACACACACGAGAGAGGAGAAAGAGTAATAGAACCAATTCAGTGAATTAAAGATTTAGTTTGAACAAAATGATAAACAAGAAGTTGCAAATCAGAGAAACATACCATTTTATTTGGTGCGGACAACTGTCAATTTATAGACAACATCTTGTACACCAAACAGCATCCAGTAACTTCATTTTAAAAAATTAGTTCACCCCAAAATGAAAATTTCCTGAATTTACTCACCCCAATGACATCCAAGATGTTCATGTCTTTCTTTCTTCAGTGGAAAATAAATTAAGTTTGAGGAAAACGTTTTAGGATTTTCTCTACACAATAGATTTTAATGGTAACCAAAATGTTGAAGTCCACATCAATGCAGTTTTCAAAGGACTTTAAAGTGCTCCAAATGTCTTTCCTCAATCCCAGGAGATTTAAGAAAATGAGCGATGGATTGATTCTGCATTGATTTGAACTTCAAAATTTTGGTTGCAATTCAAGTTCATTGTGTGGAGAATAATCCTAAAACGTTTTCCTCAAAATTAATTGATTTTCCACTGAAGACAGAAACAATCGATGGCATTTGGGTGAGTAAAGGTTTAGGAAATTCTCATTTTCAGGGTGAACTAATCCTTTAACAATAACCAAGTACACACAAGGTACTGGACATATATTTTTTTTAGCAAAATGTCTTATCTTTTAGATCAGTACAGTCAGGTAAAGAAAAAAAAAAGAAACCAAGGAGAGAGGAAACTGACTGTGCTTTCCCTTTACTTTTATTTGTTTTCCATTAAATTAGCAGTTAGTGGTGCACTTGTAAATCTCACACACATCTCCGAGATAATACTTCAGAGGAATGTAAGTACGGTTCTTAAAACTGAGTGCGTAATATGATGTATAATCTACAATTTTATCTGAATCCACTATCTCAGTGGCTTGAGCAAGGTTTGGGACCTCAATTTCGTAAGAAGCAAACTCACGACTGAAACCCACTGTATTATAAACTTGACATTCAAAGCAATACAAGGAATAATTTACAATGTACATGTCCTTTATGAGCCCAAATACAGGAACGCCTTCATTAACATTGATTACAATCACTGATTTCTGGTGCACATACCGGTTGCCACTTAGCTCAAGCCATTTTGCAGACACCACATGATGCACGTTTTCTACACCCAAAAAAGCTCTCATTTTATCCTGCACATACTTCATATTTTCCACTTCAGATACAGGACCCAATAGAATGTCTTTTGAAAAAATTGGGTGATTCTCACGACTGACATTTTGACAACTCTCAAACATCTGATTGTGTTTAACCAAGGACTTGCAAACATTCTTAAAATTTAACTTGGAAGACCACTGTTTGAAAAAACAGTGTTTTGATTCAAATCGCATACACATGTGTCTGACCATTGGACCTAAATCTTTAATCTGTTCAGGAATATGTATCAAATAATGTTGCTTTGGTGTTATATTGTTCTCAGGAAATAACCGTTTAACATTGCTCAAATGTTGCTTAATAAGCAACTTAAGCTTTTCTGCAGTGGTCAACGCAATAACTGGTGCAAATAAGATCTGAACAATCTCTATTAACTCAATAATCACTTGAAAGTACTCGTTTCTTTCACAGCTGTCCAACACGAATGGCAGAATCTTCAATAAGACAAGCATTTGCCCAGCTGATTGCTTTAGTCTGTTTTCATTCGATGATAATGTTGTGACAGTAATAGGGCAAGGTTTATCTCGGACATCAGTGGAGTATGGGTATCCTAGAATAGCACTGTTAAATGTGTCCAGTTCCAGCTGCCCTGATAGCACAAGATGTTTAAGTACAGTTTTAACTTCCAGTGGTGCCACACCTTCTAATATCACATGCATAATATCCTGAGGTGTTTGCCTGATGAGATCAAAGGCTGGGAAATCAATTAGTTTGCTTTTCCTATTAATTCCATAAGTGGTTTTCAAACTGCTTCTCAGAAAGTCTGTGGCTGCCCTCTCAATTTCATTACACTGTCTGACATGTCTATCTAAAGACCTTTTGACAAAGTTTTCTGCATCAAAGTGAACTTGCATATCCTCAAAACTACACTCACAGTGTCGGCATTTTCGGAATGCAAATCCAACTCCCTCTTTAAAGCCCGTTAGCTCATGCTGAGCTAGGGTATCGCCATAGAAAGAAACTACTGCACCATACAGTGTTCGCTCCCCGTGGGCAGTTTTGATGTTCACTCCATTATACAACAAATTCAAATCCTCTTGTATTCTCTGCAAAATCACATCTACACCACACTGAGAGATATCACTTGATTTTGCAATGGCAAGTAGACGGATGGCAGCTAACTTAGACCTGTGTTTAGGATTTATATTGCCCAAAGTGTAGTACACCATTAACAGTTTGTTTTTTGAGGCATACGACCCCAGAGGATTGCACAGTTCTATCTCATCAGTATACAGGATAAGCTGCAGAGCATTGGGTCTCACAGAGAACAGTGGATGGGACTTCAAAATATCCCCATCAATAATGTCATTGACAAATCCATCCAAATCCATTTGGTTTGGTCCATTGTCAAACATTGCTACAATCATTGGATGTGAAAGTAGTTGTTCCAAACTTCGCACCAAAGGAATATAGTAAAAGCATATTTTTCTTATTGTTAGAGCTTGTGAGGCTCCTCTTCTCCTAAAGGATGCAGTCTGGGAAATTTCAATTTCTTCGGCTTCAACTACCTTGAACTGCTTTTTTATATTTGAATCTTGCATATATGTGGTGGAAACTGTTTCAAAGGGTCTTCAAAATTATTAAAAATGTCCAGAACTTCACTCATCAATTGATCAGTGACTCCTGATTGTCTGTGAATAACATCTGTAATTTGGCTCCGAAGGCAGTCCAACAGTGAGGCTTGATACTGCTGCACCCCGGAAATGATGTCACTGACAGCTCGCTGAGAAAAAAAATGTAAGAACTCATGTTTATTTCTGTAATTTCACAATTCACTCCAGTGTCCTACCTGGGAAAGGCAGTGTTTCACTCTTGAAGTCAGTACAAATGCAGAAGCATGCTTTCTCAGTTTATCAACTTCAGGCTCATCACTTTCTACATGCTGGAAATGAAAAATATTTAAAAGACTTTTTAATTTAATTTAATATGCATTTATAAATAACCTAAAATAATGCAATATAAAGTGCAACAGTGCCCATTAAATTTTTTCTCCATCAATCATCAAGCCAGGAGGAGATTATTAAACAGAGACAGCATTAAACTCCAATGACAATTAAGTTAAATTAGATATGCTTGTATTTTTGTGATTCCTGGATTCTTTGAATATGCAGAACAGAGGGTTGCAAGTATGGTGTCAAAAAGCCATCCCCTTGTTCCCTCGAGATTTTCTTATGAGCTTTTCAATAAGAGAAAAATAAGCCTGTGGTAAACATGACTTGAGAACCTTGACGTTTTTTTTTTTACATGTACCCACATTTTATATATATATATATATATATATATATATATATATATATATATATATATATATATATATATATATATATATATATATATATATAAAAAAAATAAAGTGGTCATGTTGATACGTTTTAAAAAAAATAACTTGATCGTAAAGTTTGGGATGTGAGTGTGCGCGGTTTATGCTGTAGAACAAAAAGTCAAATTATCAACAAGTTATGTTTATCAACAGGCTTTAATTTACTCATAAATTGAGAAACCAGTTTTCAAATGCTTGCCATTATCTTGTAAATGAACATCAATAACTGAAACAAAGTTTTTTGATTTCAATAGAAAAAAAGTGACGTATAAACATACCTTAAGATATATGTAACTAACGTAAATAACAACAAAAAACAAAGCAATGTGTCCGTTAATATGGGAAAAAAAATTATTTTTCTCCCAGGACCAAAACAGTTGTACTATATTAGGCTTCTGTCCAATTGCTGGCTATGTGTGTGCATATGATGATTAGGGGTGGGCGATAGGGCAAAAATATAATATCACTTTTTTTTTCCTCGATAAAAGTATAGATTCATGATTTTATCACGATTCTTTTTCACGTTGGTTTTACTTTTTTTTTTCAAGTGACTGAGCATTACAGCTAAACTAATGTCCCTATTTTAAAAACAAAGCCTTACAATGCAACAAATATATATGGCAGACATTTAGGCCAAAGTGGTGAAGATAAAAAAAAAAAAAAAAAAACCTTTACAATACACTAGGGATGGGTATCGTTAAGGTTTTAACGGTATTACTACTCTTACCGATACTGCTTAACGGTCCGGTACTTTAACGGTAATCTTATCGGTACTTTGTGTTGTGTGTGTGTTTTTTTAAGAACAAGTTGAGAACAGAATTAACATTTCTTTATTTGTTTTATGTAAAATTAATAATGGGCTTGTCTTGGACCAGAGGTGTTAGGAGTTGGTTCATATTTGTTGCAGCTTAAAAAAATAAATAATAATAATAATATTTTTATTATATATATATATATATATATATAAAAATAAATAATGAAAAGGTTGCAAAATGTGGCAATTGGCCATTTTGTAAACTAACTTGAGGTGCTGTGCATTTAAGTTAAGTGCATTTTTCCCTATTTGGAATTTTAAAATCAAGTAGAAGATATGTTGATTTCATTCTCATTTTCCCCAAAAGAAATCAACAGAATTTCTACGTAAGGTTAGCAAACCACTGAGATTTTACATTTATTTTAAATGACGTGAAGAACAGGATTCAACATGATTTTAGCATACATACCTGACGTAGATGGGGCAACAACCAGAGATGAGCTAGCTAGGCAGTCGATACAAATAATGCACTTTTGAAAGATGCTTTGACAGATTGCTTGTGTTTCCGCCCTTACATGCAAATATTGTTTTGCACTTATGACAACGAGGGTTGTTAGCATTAACTCTAGTGAAGTATAACCACACTTTGGAATGTTTTGCTCTCTCCGCCATCGTCACTCTTTGTATTAAGCGGGAGTTTTCGTACTGTTAGGCGTGTACCGCGCTCGTTCTTGTGTGTGTGTGTGTGACTGTGACGAGAAGGAGGTCTCTGCGGAACAAAAAGAGGCTTTTCCCAATTTTTGGGCGTCTTCAAACTGAAATAGGTGTTTTCCCATCTCTTTCTCTGATTTGCTCAAACTGAGTGGGCGATTCCCAAATGCATTTTCCCATCAACCCAAGTAACGTTATAGAAAGTGATGCGGAAATTAAGCACAAGCGCCGTCTGCTACTGAGAGATCGCCTAAATATGAATGTAAGTGTATTGTTGCCAATTTGTTTTTGATTAATTTGTGTTACTTTTCTAGCTTGTTCCCCCACTAAGTTATTAAAAGCTCCAAACAATTTACTTTTAGTCACAATCTAGGATCATGCGTTATTAGCCTGCATGTTCTATTCTCACTGATATAGGCCTATCTGTGTTGCTTTAGCCGTGAAACCTTGGTTTACCTCTCCAGTGTAGATAATGATAGCTTGCTTAACTTTCCTGTCACACATTTTTAGTCAATTCAATTAGATAATTAAGTAAATTACAATTGTTAATCGAGTTTAACCAGGTAGTTACCTTGTCAGTTTAGAATGATAATTGTTTTAGTAAAATGTTGTGGAAAAATGTGTCTTAAATAGAAATGTGTGGATATTTTATCTTTGTGCTATTTCAGCACATAACAGTTCAGCGGAGAGGTAAAGATCCTCAACCACAGCGCTGCCATGAAGATGCTAATTTATTCACATGCCCTTTCTGCTCATCTGACACATACAAGCCATGCCAGTATCATCAAATAATGACCCATATAGCTGGACATAAACTGAGATCTGTTGAACATGGAGGTAAGTGTGTAAGCACCGCTACAAAAATGTCTATAAAAGATGTATCTAAACGTGTAAAAGGTTTAAAACGTGTATTAACAATTATTTTTTTAACCTCCATTTTAGATTATGTTATATACAGCTGTGGCCTTGGCTGTGGTCAAAAGGCCAAACATTTTCACTGCTGTCAGTGTCCACAGACCTACATAAATAAAGGTGCCTTAAAAGAGCATCTTTGCAAAAAACACCCCATATCAGCTTTTACTGCTGCTCTACAACCAGTCGCTCGTCCAGCACAAGAAACGTCTTCACAGCAACCAGTCGCTCGTCCAGCACAAGAAACGTCTTCACAGCAACCAGTCGCTCGTCCAGCACAAGAAACGTCTTCACAGCAACCAGTCGCTCGTCCAGCACAAGAAACGTCTTCACAGCAACCAGTCGCTCGTCCAGCACAAGAAACGTCTTCACAGCAACCAGTCGCTCGTCCAGCACAAGAAACGTCTTCACAGCAACCAGTCGCTCGTCCAGCACAAGAAACGTCTTCACAGCAACCAGTCGCTCGTCCAGCACAAGAAACGTCTTCACAGCAACCAGTCGCTCGTCCAGCACAAGAAACGTCTTCACAGCAACCAGTCGCTCGTCCAGTAGAATCAGCGGCTCCACTAGTGATTAAGAGAAAGAAAATCACTGTGAGTTGCCCTCACTGTGGTGTAAGTCTGAATTCAAAAAATTTAAAAAAACACATTGAGCGTAAACATGAAGCCATAAATCCCATAACTTCAACTTGTCATCTACCAGCACAGTGTGTTGATAAAAAGAATGGGATATATGTAGTGGCTAAAACGTTTCGTGGGCCCTGTATCCCCATTCATGTGGCAAAAAAAATTTGGGGCTCATCACAGAAGGTTATGTGTGAAATGGATGTCTGCAACACATGTGCTGAAATGGCACAAAGGAGTGACCTTTTGGTAACACCGTGTGTTCATCTAAGGTCAGTAGACTACTCCAGTGCCATTGCGCCTAATGAAGATTTATCAGAAGATGTGTTAACTGAGATGGTTGAGCAAAAATGGTTTGGTGACACAAGGAAAAACCAATGCCTTAAACAGCAAGATCAGGCTAAAAGTAAAGGTGCCACATTTGCTAGCCTTGTTACTATTGGAGGCCCTGACTACAAGTATTACATATCTGTATATGAGCCAAAGGTTTCACATTACAGTAGATTGGCCAGAGTCTTGGTTAATTACAATTCCAAGACAAACACTTGGCATTGTCCTTGTCTCAAAGGTAGAAAATCATGCCTGCATAAGAGTATTGGAAAATGGTGTCTCTTTCAAATGAAGCGGCAGCTCTTCACAACGCTGCCACAAGCTGAGGCAGTGAGAGAACCATCACAACATGAGGATGTCATGATGTCTGGCCAACAGTGGGAATATCCTCCAAAGGGTGAAGGCCTGAAGCAGATGGTACAATATATTTACCATAATAAAAAGCTTCCTGAGACACTATCAGATGTTTTTACAGAAGATGTAAAGGAGGAAGATATTCCTAAACATCTTATTCCTGAGGAGGAGTTCTGCTCTCAGTGCCCTGGACCTGTTCACCTCAGTGATCCTATCCTCATCACCAGAAATGCTAAAGTTGCAATGCTCACTGGTGTAGTGACTGGTAGGCATTGTTGGGTTTTTTTTTCAGTTGTTACATATATATGTGAATATTCATTAAGACCTTGGTTCTTGTTACTATGCAGTAATTTTTTTTTAAATTTAGTTTGCATTTGCTACAGTATTTGGGGCAGTGTAGGTTTAAGTATGAAGTACATTATAATTGCCATGTGATCATTTTACATGTCCTATTAATGTCCTTTTTTTTTACCTCATCAGGAATATCCACATATTGCAAGAAATGCAGTAATTGTGGTCTGTTTTACCGATACCAGGACTGGATGCATGGGCTTCACAATTTTAATGATCAACTGCTGCTAACCGTCTTTCTGTGCATTTTCATAAGGAATTCTGTGCAGGTTTTGTTTCTTAAATTAGTAATTTGTTAAATGGAAAAGACATAAGTCTTAAGACTTTATCCTGAACTAACACCGATACATGTTCTTATGTTTATTCCCACTAAGGCTCATGTGTCAGTTGGAAGAGTGCGTTCCATTTTGCAAAAGACATCACATGTGCCTTACCCAAAGGAGTTTTTTCATGCATATTTACATTTTGAGGCACTGACCCACCATGATTATAACTTTTCATGTCTAAAATGTGGTCATCATCCTCCAGTTGTTGTGATGGATTTACACAGAAAGGGAGTGTTCAGCATGCCAGGTAAAAAAGTCACACGTTTATTTATTTATTTCATTTTCTAGTTTAAAGCTAAATTGTATAAAATGTAATTTATTTTCTTTATCCAGTCAGTGACATAAGTGAACCACATGAAACCTACAATGGTGAGGTGAATTCAGAGGACTTCTGGGAGACTCTTTCAATGGAGAGGATTGCAGCTGGCTTGTTGAAAAGTAAGTTTATTACTACATCTTTTTTAATTAAATATTATGAACAAGAATTTAAACTACTTTAGTCTCTTATGAATACGTTTGAGTTCTTCACATCATGCAGATACGCTGTGTGCAGCTGGATGAATGAGGCAAAATATATCTGTTGCCATTATTTAGAATAGGGTAAAGAGTTTATTGCAAATGACCATGAACTATTTTTCTAAAAAAACCTTCCAAGCAAAAGTCCTATTTCATGAGTTTGAATTGCTTCTTTGTTTCCTCTATGATCTTAGTTGGGGACAGAAATCCTTACAATATAAAACCCAATTTTGAATACTGGGCCCCCTGGATCGGCAGATACACACGCAAGGCACCAATTGTGTTAAACACAGAGTGGCAAAAAGTGCAGAGCACAAGTGCACAAGACCTCATCACTGAAATGGACATAACCGAGGAAAGACTAAGTGATGAATTAATGAAGCTAAAGGTATTTTACACCTTAAACAAATCAACTTACATTTAGCAATTAAAAAATGATGGCAAGAAGATAAACAAAAAAAATTCATTATCATACAGGTCTAAATTAGTTGTTACCTTCAAGTCATGCCTAGCACTGATATACAAATAACTAGTTTTACAGTGGCAATGATAATTGTAATGCTAGTATCAAATATATTTGTGCTCCAACAACAGGTTGCTGACATTCGAAAACTTTGCAAGGCCTGTGGAGTTGCTACTCAAGGATCAAAGACTGATCTTCTATCCAGACTGAGAGGACAGATGCAAACCAGAACTGCATATGACAAAATATTTCAGAAAGTTTGGGGAGCATCAGGTATTTGTTGTGCTCAGAGTTAAAAAAACACATATTCTGAAAGCTATTAAGTTCCATTCCATTTACTAAATAAACTATTCTTTTCAGGTGGATGGGCAGTCATTTTATGCCCTTGTGGTGTGGTTTACAGTGTGAAATGTCTCATCCGTGCTGAAAGTCCTAGAGACTTTTCTGACATGTTGTTCTCTTGGAAACACATGCCAAACATCTGTATTTATGATTTTGCCAGAGGACTGGCCACCCATTCCAATGTCCGGAGACCAGAGGCAATGCCATTTGCACCATTTGACGGGCGGCTTGCAGAGGATACAGAAGACAATCTGAGGGCTGCACTGAGTGGAACCCTTACTGTTAGCCTACCTTGGCTGAATGAAAAGAAGTTGGATGAAGATGTCAGTTGCCATCCAGTGACTGGATCCTCAGATCACTATGCCCTATATGACAAATTCCACGAGTCTAATTCTAAGGATGTGCGAGACTCACTCAGAAAGATCCAGCTTGTTCCAGAGTTGGCTGGTAGTGTTAACACACAAGCCGCAGAACAGCTTTTTTCTGGAATGCGGAAGAATAACTACTTCCTGAATATGATGTCTCCCACCACTCACATGTTTTTTGTCAGAAATATTTTGCACATTCAGAATGAGGAGAAAAACAAATCAATGCTGAAAAAAATCCAAAAGTGCCACTCAAAAACTACTGTGAATCTCCAAAAAGATTCGCTTGGACGTCTGGTTGTAGGCAAGTTCAATATATGTATACTTTGAATCGTTAATTTTATATGGCTATGCAAAGTTGAAATATGTCTATTTGTCTTTGTGTCTTTAGATAAGGAGAACAGGGGTCCTGAAAGAACCAGACTACACCTGATTAAACCTACTAAAGCTTGCTGGAGCAAGCCACTGAATCGATCACAGCGTAAACTGGTAATCTAACTGCACTCCTCCATTATGATTCAATTTGACATTTTTATTTAAACTTACACTTATGCGTTTATCAGACACTCTTATCCTAAGCAACTTACATTACATTTACATTTATTCATTTAGCAGACGCTTTTATCCAAAGCGACTTACAGATGAAGACGTTGGAAGCAATCAAAAAAAAAAAAAAAAGCAATGATATATAAGTGCTATAACAAGTCTCAGTTAGGTTAACACAGTACATGTAGCATGGGATTTTAAATAATATAATAAATAAAAAGAAAACAGATAGAATAGAACAAGCTAGTGTAAGAGATCTTTTACACATACACACACACACACATACAGTTGTATAATAAATGAAAAGAAAACCAAGAATACAAAAAGATTAGAAGGGTAGTTAAAGGTAGTTTTGAGAATAGAATTAGAATAGTGAGTGCTAGAGTTAGAGGGTCACATAAAGATGGAAGAGATGTGTTTTAAGCCGATTCTTGAAGATGGCTAAGGACTCACAGTAGGTAATACAGTATGTCAAAGATCCAGCGATATTCATTGTGTGCAATGCCAGGTCTATTAGACAGTTTTAGATTTAGATAGATTTGCAATAGGAATGTGTTACTTTTCAATAATTTAACATTTCTAATCTCATGACAGGTGGCTCAAGCTCTTTCAGTAAGTAAGGATGATGAAGTGGCATATGTGGGCTCTACAGTAATAAAACAGAAAGACTTTACAACTCTGACAGAACTTTCTGAGGTTGAAGGAAGTGTAAGAAAAGCTGGCATTAAAGATATTAAACAATAAACCATATTGAAACCATGAAAGTCCTATTTAAAGTAGAATTGATATCCACCCCCCTCACAGGTGCTGAATTCCTGCTTTTGTGTTCTGCAACGGATTGCCCTCTCACAGGTTTAACCTCAAAGTCTAAAAAGCAGAAATAAAGGCATTTAGATAAAATACTCAAAACAAACATTTTCGCTTTTTGTTTCCAGAATGTGGACATCTATCCAGTTAACAGCCATGTCATTGTGACCTGGTTACCTCCTATTTGTGCACATCCACTGGACAGCTTACCTGTATGTATGATTTAAGTTTTAAGCAGGTCTGGAATGTCTTCAATATGTTGCATACATTTAAGTCATTTTTGTGTAAAATATTTTCACTATACATATAGCCTGAAATTAGCAGCAAGGATGCTGTGGTCTTTCCATCTTATGTGCCAGGACACTGGATGCTGTGTGTGAGTCTGCTTAGATGTTGCATTACTTTAACCAACCATTTGTTGTACAAAGTGGAAAAAGCTATATTTTGCATGTTATTCCTTGTTATTATGCATTCTCTAACAACTTAACACATGGTAAAATTTTTCAGATCATGAAGCCAAAATTGAGTGAATTGTATTTTCTCAATTCGCTGAGAAGCCCAGGTTTTGGTGATGGCACTTACATTGCCATATACAGGTTTTGCCTAGAGTGCTAAAAAATTATGTTCTATGGTTCAGCCTGGTTCTACATTCAGTTCTGTTCTTTTTTTTCTGTCCTGTTCTTTTTTTCCCCTATTTCTATTGACTTTGTTCTCATCCTATATAATTTACGAAATGCACTTTATTTTACTAAATTTTATATTTACCAAAATGTTGTGCATATTTGCAATGAGAAGAAAGCCGTGGAAAAAGTAAAGGTTGGACAGTTCCCGTTAAACCTGCCTTTACTTCTATTTCTGTTTAAAAAAAAATTCTCCCTATCAAATTTAGTTTTGCGGGGTAGTTCTTTAAAACCCTGTTTACTGTTTAGCTGCATGTAGGAAAAATCTTAACTTTTTTTTTTTTTCAAATGTTTTGACAGAGAAATTGCTCTCAGCCTCTGTCCTGGGCCATGGACTGAGTTCTTCTCGGAGGACCTTGAGGTATGTTGTATTTTGCATTAAAGGTAATATAGTGTATAGTGTCTTTAGTGATAAAGGCTTTAGAATAAAGAAATTATTTCAGATTGTTTTGTGGTTACAAATCCTTAATTTATACATTGTATTGTACACACATTTATACCTATGTCTAGGATGTTCCTCGACAAGAGTTGTCTTGTAGCTGTGGAGTCTTCACACTAATGGTAGGAGTAATAGTTATTTTGGTTCTGCAGATGTCATGTAAGAATTTAGCCCACATGTGCAGTAATTAATACGTCATTCATGTTACAGTATGCTCTCTATATTACTCTGGGTGGAACGTTTGACTTCTCAGAGGTGGGTTTACCAACCATATTAAAATATATTCTGTAAGTTTGCAATTTATTTGTTTTGATAAACTTGTTTTTTTTTCCAAACTATAGTCAGACATGCCAAGTATTAGAAGATGGTGGTCTGCCCTTTTGCTGGAGCTGTTCCCACCAAGGTATGCATTTTCCCCCTGGTATTTATCCCTTTGGATGGCGAAATGTATTTACAATTGGTGATATTTTAAATTGGTCTTACCTGCATGCAGTCAATCTTGATATTGTTCGCTATTTGTCTTGATATTTAATAATGTATTTTTATGTCACAAATTCATCAAGATCATTCACAAAAAGCCAGCAAAGAAAAAAGAGACGAATCGGGGCTGACAAGAGACAAGACACTGGTATTGTTTACTTTGTTTGAGGGGCTCCATTATTGATTACAAATGTTTTTTATTTGTTTGTTTTCCCCAAATTATTGCTGTTCTATTGTCTCTTCCTTGTAGTTGCAACCAGTGACACACCACTGAACATACAGCAGGCATGTATTTGCCATTTTATTCGATCTCTAAACTGCAGTTGGATTATTATGACCACAACTTTTGTTCCTCCACAGCTTCCTCTGGTAGTTCTTCGAGCAATCTTGCTGGAAGTTGTTGTTCATGATGGTGATGTTGCAATCCGCACCCTTGCCCTTGCTTCTGTTACTCGAAATAAAACACTTTTGAATCAATCAATGTTCTCCATTTATTCCTCTTCACTCCACTCCGTCACAACGCACGTTCAACAACAACCCCACAGCCCGGAACTTCATAATAAGAGTCCCTTTTTAGTTTCAATAAACTGGCATGTGAAATACTAAACAGTTTTCAGCATAGAGGTATAATGTGCGTTAACACATTTTATAATGTCTTAAACTTAACAAACTCCCACTCTTTAAAAAAAAAAAAAAAAAAAATCTTTCAATTTAACATACTAACAGGCCATATGGAACAACATTCTAGAACAAAAATACGACCTAACATATTTCAACAAACTCTCCAGTCAAACATAAGAAAAGACTTTGTTTTAATTCAATTTCCATTGTCCTTCACTCAGTGCCTTGAGTAACTGACAAGTTGATGCTCCCTTTTTGGTAAGACAGTCTGCAAGTTGTTCTTTTGTGTTGCACCACTGTATTCGCTCAACTCTCTGTGTTTGGATAAGTTCTTTGATACCACTTATCTCCAGGCGGAGTCTTTTCTCAGAGACTGGCTTTGTGGACTTAATTGCATCAACAAGTGAATGATTGTCAGTGACACAGATTATTGGTAGAGCATGTTCAGCATCACCAGTAGTTAGTTCTGAGAACAGTGTGGACAGAAAAATAGAATTGTCAATTCCATCAGACATTGCCAATGTTTCACCAGCAAGTGTACTCCGCACAATCCTTTTGACTTTCTTTGATTGCCAAGAAAGGGGAGAGAATTTTCCATTTTCTCCCATTAAAGTAATCAGGTGTCCTCCTTGAGTGCCTCCATCTGAAAGATTTCCAAATGAAGCATCGCTGAACACAATCATCTTAAGAGCACTGTCTCTGCCCAAGTGTTGGAAATTTAGAATTACCTTCTTGGACTTAATTTTGCACACTATCCGGTTTGCTTCATGGATTGTCTGCACAGTTGCATTTTTTATGTTTGATGTCAAGTTGCTAGCATCAAATATGACATCTGGCCTGCTCTGCCTTGCCACCCAGAGAATTTGACCAATTTTGGACCTGAGCTGATCCTTTTCCTCCTCACAGAGAGGGGAGTCTTGTTCCACAGCTCGTGAAGGATCCATATGAATGTATTTCATGTGCTGAATGTAGTTTTCCTGGTGTATTTGTACTTTTCTTTCGACAGTCACAAAGTCTATTCCCACATAACAGAAGTGATCATGTTCCTCACGACCAACTTGGAAAACAGATCTTAGATGTGGTATTATGGTTGTTGAGAAACTTTGTGTGCCCCCCCATATGAAGTCATCCACATGACAGGCAAGTACCCCAGTTACAGTGCAGTCCTGATCTAGCCAATAAAAAACAGCTGGATCAACCTTGGACATTTTTCCTCCTGCTTTCAGCACTATGTCTTTTACTCTATTGTACCAGTACAATGAAGCATCTGCCAGACCATATACACACTTTTTTAGCTTCCACAATGTTCCCTCACATATAGCCTCAGGGGGAGGCCTGATGTAGATGTCACGTGACAGTTCTATCCCCTGCAGAAATGCAGACTTTATATCCATGGAATGAAGTGTCCACTGTTTTTGACAAATAACTGCCACCAGCAATCGAAGAGACTCAGAAGCACATGTGGGAGAATCTTTTTGTAACTCTAACACATTTAACTCCTCAAAACCTCTTGCCACCAATCGTGCTTTAGGTACTAGTCCAGTTAGTGTTTCCTTAAGAGTGCACACCCATCTGGTAGAGATGCACTTTTGTCCCTCATCCTGAACTTCCTCAAACACACTGTTGTCTCTCCAACTCCTCATCTCTTCTTGTTTGGCTAGGTCGAAGGATAGATCTTTTGTTATCAGTACATCCTCACTGACAGTTGTGGCACTAACATCAGCAACATCGGGTTCCATTTGAAGACAGTCTAGACATGATACGTCAACTGAATCTTTACTGCCTGCAACATTAGTTGGTTCAATGAGCAGAAGGTTGTACCAGTTTTTGTATTTGCCAGTAGCTTTGCCTGCACGCCCTAGTACTTTTGCTGTGTGCAAAGCCCCACTATCTCTGTCTCTGTATTTTAGAACTTGCCCTGTTTTTAAATGGACATCAGTTCTCCGCTCTGTATCACTTTGTGTCACTACATCATCACTTGTGTGTTGTGCTGCTACATTCTGTCCCATAGTGGGTACCCCTGTGTCCTCAGTTTGCACTGAACTCTGCTGTATTTCAGTTACAGTTTCTGTTCCCTCCATGTTGTTGACAGCAGCTCCTGCTATCTCCTGTCTTTGCATGTTGTTTGTGTTAACTTCAGCATCATCCCTAATGACATGTTGATCTCCACTGTCTGCGTTTACTTTTTTTAGTCTGAGATAATGTACTCTAATGCAGGTTCCTCCATGTCTAACAAACACCACTGCACCATCCTGGCCAATGACAACTCCTGGTCCTTTCCACTCTTGACAGTCAACTCTCTTGTAGTACACTTTGTCACCCATTTCATATTTTTCATCTGTATGACGCAATTGTTTACGTAGTGCTCTCCGTATTCTTTCTGAGCATTCTGCTTCCGTAAACGCCTTTCTTGATGCATGTAGAGCAGAGATGTGTTTTGCCACCCACTCACTTTTCGTTGTGCCCTCTAAAGCTGGGGGCTTGTCGGTTAACACAGAGGGCAGGTTGGGATTCTGTCCAAACACCAGTTGATGAGGACTGTAGCCATGAACATTTTGCATGGTATTCTTTGCCATAAGAGCCCAGTCCAATGCAGTGTCCCAGTCACAGCCGTTACTTGACTTCACTTTCATTATGATCTCTGAAAGTGTTTGATTGTGTCGCTCTGTAAGACCATTGCTCCACGGGCTGTATGCTGCTGTTGTCTTTATTTCTATATTGAAGTTTTCTGCCATGTCTCTAACCTCATCATTATTAAATTCTCCCCCATTGTCACTAAAAAGTTTCTGAGGTGGACCATGGACACTTATCCAGACATGGACAAAGTGTTTCACTATTTCAGATGACTTCTTTGTGGTCAGTATGCTGCCTGCACTAAATCTTGTGAACTGATCAATAATGTGGAGATACCACACACCTGGTTCAAGTTCATGTAGATCTACTGCAACAGTTTCATTGTACTGAGAAGCTAGTGGTAGACCAACAGCAGGCTTTGGTTTGGTCTTACTGTATCTTTGACACGTTCCACATTCACTCACAATTTTCTCCAGA
Source organism: Carassius auratus (assembly GCF_003368295.1). NCBI lineage: Eukaryota > Metazoa > Chordata > Actinopteri > Cypriniformes > Cyprinidae > Carassius > Carassius auratus. The sequence continues at coordinate 117,683 of NW_020527782.1, forward strand.
ATGACACTACATTCTGCATCTTTATTTCCTGAGCTAGTAAGAAGTCTCTGCAATCTGTCAGCAGAAGCATGACCAAATTGTCTGTGAAGCTTCATTAGGATTTTGTGTTTTTCTGCTAAGCTCATTTTGTCTGATATTGTCAGAATTTCCTCAGCACACTGACTTTGTACATCCGCATTCTTTTGTTCCTCAAGAGTGACATCTTCAACAGCAACCAAGACACAGTCATCACTTTGAATGTTTTTTTTTTCATTGTCCATAATGTTTACACAGTAATGACCAGAGCTTGTAAAGTCAAGTTTTACAGGTTTACTGAACATTACCGCACTGTCATTTTCCATATCTAGCACTGTCCCTGCTCTTTTCATGGATGCCTTGCTTAAGAGTAATGGAATGCTCGCTGGTACAACTTCAGTTTCAATATGACACCTAGTTTGTCCAATCTTTGCAGGAATTTTCAATTTTCTGTTGGAATAGACCACTTTTCCATCACCAAACTTAAAAGGTCTGTGACTGTGAGTTTCTGTCTTCCTCATGTCTTTTATCTCATTTTGGCTTAGTTCAGCAATGTAGTTATTTATCCATTCCTGTCCACACACAGTTCGTGTGCATGCAGTGTCTATTATTGCTGAGCCAAAACACTCAGTCATGAATATTTCTGCTTCAGTGGGCGAATCTTTTGTATACAGAGTAATGTTGCATTCCTCTATATCATCTGCTTTACAATCTTCAGTCAGTTTGACTTGCTCACCTCGGTGTGGACAGTCTTTGGCCCAGTGGAATGTGCTTTGACAAACAGCACATTTTGATCTGCGTCCATACCTGTCCAGAGGGTTAGTGCCAGGCAGTGGTGTCTTTTGCTGAACATTTTGGGACCATGGCTTGCTCCTTTGTCGTCTATGTTCTGTTACATATGCTGTTTCCTGATTAATTCCCACTGTAGAAGCAGGCTTTCCTCCGAAAATCCTCTTCAGTGCTGACTTCATTGACGCAAAATCCAAATCTGTACATGCTGTCAGCGCTAACTGTCGATCTCTCACTTCCAAGCACGCAGTGTCCAGCAGTTTGAATGCCAATACTGCATCGGGAAGCTCCATCTTATATTTACGCATCCGTGAGTATCGCTGTTCAAAATCAATTATATAGTCTGTCATGGAAACACTGCTATCTCTCACAATCCGATCAAAGCTCGAGTACGCCTCGTAAACTTGGTCCTTTTCTTCTTTAAGAAACAAGTCATCGAGTTTCGTAAGTAAAGTGTCCATGCCAGTGTCCTTATTCAGATCGTCTACCGGTATTTCCATCGCCGTTTCTCTCGCTCTTCCCGAAAGCGCCAAAGCCACAGCAAGCGCCTGCTTTTTTTTTTCGAGGTCTGTAACTCTAGTCCAAATCGCGACTTCATTCTTCCAACTTTCATAGGGTTTTCCTTCATCAAAGGTCGGGGGTACTCTGTAGTTGCTAACCATCCTCTGCTACCAATGTTACTCGAAATAAAACACTTTTGAATCAATCAATGTTCTCCATTTATTCCTCTTCACTCCACTCCGTCACAACGCACGTTCAACAACAACCCCACAGCCCGGAACTTCATAATAAGAGTCCCTTTTTAGTTTCAATAAACTGGCATGTGAAATACTAAACAGTTTTCAGCATAGAGGTATAATGTGCGTTAACACATTTTATAATGTCTTAAACTTAACAGCTTCAACAACATTGTGTGCATGGAAAGTTTCCGGCGAGAGGCTCACTTTCAGTGGTTGGACAGTAGGTTTTGTCTTATTACCCTTCCCATTTTTCTTGATATCATTGTTAGGTAAATGGAAGCTCTGTTTCTTTCTTTCACAATTGACATGTAACAGTGGCCAGTACATTGTTGCACTTTAACCTTTTAACTGTCACCACCATTTTTTAACATACACGTGAAAGTACACTATTCACACTTAAATTGTTATAATTCATAAACCCTTTTGAATACAGACCAAAGGTTGTTCTCTTTTTAAAGAAGACAATCTGCAGATTATTGCAGAAGTGAAATCATTTAAAAAAATGAAAGCATAAAAAAGTTATAGAAGTTTAAATTTACTGTAAATACATTTATTTTATTTTTATTATATTTTATATAAAATAAATATTTTATAAAATATGTTTTAATCCCAAATTTCTATAAAATTAAAGCCATATGTCTAAATAAGTTGTGTTCCAAATTTGAAGTTGATATAAAAAAAAATGTAGGTTCATATGCAATTCTGTTTAGGTGTTATACCACAAAAAGCCACCGGGGGCCATTGAAACTCCATTGAATTTTTTGGATGCATTTGTTTGTCACAAATGTATCAATTTCTCACTCAATATTATGTCTATGACAAAATAACCACCAAATATGGAATCTTGAGACTCAGACCTTTCCAACGATATGTATTTTGTCAAGATTATGAAAAGTTTTGATTCTAAAAGACCGTAATATATATGGAATATGACCCCTCCCGCTGAGGGGGAGGAGCACGCTAAAAGATTTTAAAGTATGATTTCCATGGTAACGCAGTGTCTGATTTCAAAATGGTTTTCATAAGATGAATTTGGAGTATATAAGCTTTCAAATGATATATAATTTATGATGATTACTAAAACATGTGATAGGGAAAAAAGAACCGGAGTAGATTTTTTGTGACAAAGGTCAGAACTCCTGTTATGATGTATATGTTTTGAGGTGCACTCTTTTTATAAATTAATCTTTTTCTGTTCCTTCCTAATTTTTAACAACAAAACATGGTCAAATATCTATTTAGGACTCTTAGACCTTTCCAACGATATATAGTTTGTCATGATTAGATTAGGATATAATTGTAATATATTGAAGTAAATTTAGGCGTCCCGTATACGGGACGGTGACATTTAACAGGTTAAAGGCAGTTGCCTGTGAATGAGATCAGCTGAATTTTTTTTTAATATACATTTATCAGGTGTGGTGAACTGGAAGGCATTTAGTGAGAACTTCAGATCCCTGTACAGGATTCCTTACTCAATATCCAGATGCCTTCAGTGTGACAGCTTGTACAAGCATTATGGAGCAGGCTACAGAGGGAGAGGACAAAGAGGCGTGTTGCAGGGGTTTTACTCCTCTGATGACTTCGAGGGATATTGTGGAAGCGACTGTTTTTATCAGGCTGGAGCATAGGCTGGAGAAAACATCTAATGTTTCAGTTTAGATTCAAATTTTTTCTTTTGTTATCACTTGCCTTTTAGAAAATATTTTTCTTAAAATACAAATTAGTTTAGTTTTGTAGCTATGCAATCAATAAAGTGATACTAACAGGTTTTTATTTCTTGAATATTAATTTATATACTTTTTAGTTTGTTTTTATTACACTCAACTAAGAATATTGCATTTAAAATAATTATTTGTTTTAAGTGTTATAAGTTTGTGGCTATGTGGTCAATAAAATTATCCTACTGTTTAAAGTTTTTGGAGTCATCATTTCAGGTCAACATTTTCTTTATAATCAATTTCACAAGGTCAGCTAAATATCAGTAATGCATATAAAGCTTATTCTGTAAAAATATGGCAAGTTCAAATGCAAATGCAATCATTTGCTTCTATATTTGTATATGTTGAGGGAAAAAATTATATATAATAATACTAATATATAATAATATATGATAATATTAATATATAATAATAATAATAACAGAGTTAATTATAAATAACTTGAGTAAACACCAAATGTAAAATGCTGTCTAAATTGTTCCGCAGGAAGGTATTTAAAGGTATTTTAGGCTTTAATGGTGCTCATATGTTGATAAGTGCAGTCATGTCACACTTTTATAGCTTTTATGAAAAAGGTTTACACTAAGGAAATACAATTTGACATTTGTTTGTAAATAAAATATTAAATACATCTTTTGCTCTCTTTAAATATTTTTAAGTGCAACAATATACTGTTAAAACATGATGGACCAAAAATGGTTATAAATAATTAAAGATAATAGTTTTCTTTGAATAGACTATGCTGAATGATATTTATTTATTTGTAATTTTGTCAAAGTAAATGGTTTAAAGCCTTTTACGTTTTATTTGTCTGACTAAAGAACAATAATACTGAAACGTAGTTCCCTTTCAGCGGTTACTCATTTGAGGTTTGACTTGGTTTAAAATTATCTCACACATTTCCTTTAAGCTAAGTATTCGTAAATTAAATGTTGTATCATTGAGTAAAATGTTTCAATGCGTCTGCACTTAGGCACTTAAGAAAAAATGACATGCAGCATTCGTTTTTGTTTCTTTATTTTTACATAAATCATTGATCGGAAAAACGCGAAAGAAAAAAATAATGATGTGTGGCTTTCAGGGCTTCCGTACTTTTTTGATTGGATTGTTAAAAACGCCTAATTCTTGTATGAAAACACCCCTAAAAGGGGAAACGCCCCCTTTTTGTTCCGCAGAGACCTATACTTGACTGTGACAGACAGCCTCCGCGGCGCGCATGCGAGTTCTTGCAGATCTCACAGACAAACGTCTTAATACGATCGCATCATCGCACATTAGAAATGTTTGGCGAGATTAAATGTGCACGACAACATTAAGCAAAAATACATAGTACATTATTTTTTTCCTCCAGAACCGAAAGCAGAACCGGTACCGTCAGATCTTACTGATACTACGGTCTTTCATAATTTAGCCCCGGGGCCAGTTTAATACTGGGTTTCGGTACCCATCCCTACAATACACACACACACACACACACACACACACACATATATATATATATATATATGTGTGTGTACATATATATATAAAATACCCATATATATAAAATACACATATATATAAAATACCTTTAAATACCTTCCTGCATATATATATATATATATATATATATATATATATATATATATATATATATGCTAAAAAAATAAAGCACCATTTATTTCATTTGTATAAGGTGTATTGAACAGTAGCATTCATGAAAGAAATTACATGAAAAAACAAACAAAAAAGCCTACATCAACTTCAATGCTTAAATTATACATTGATTATTATTAAAGCTACTATTAAAGTTCTCGGTCAAGAGAAGCGAGTGATATTCTCTTTGTGTCATCTTAAAATTAAATGGACAGTTCATCCCAAAATGAAGATTGCCATAATTTACTCTCAAAGGTGTTTTAAACCCAAATAAGTTAGTTTCTTCTGCTGAAAATAAGTTATTTCGAAGAAAGTGGCGAGCTAAACAGTTGCTGGTCCCCAAGTGACTTCCATAGTATATATTTTTTCCTTCAATGAAAGTCATTGGGGACCATCAAATGTTTGGTTAGCCACTTTCTTTAAATTATCTTTTGTGTGTTCAGCACAAGAGATAAATGAAAACAGATTTGGAGCAACATTAGAGTACGTGAATAAGGACAGCATTTTCATTTTTGGATGAACAAACGTTATCCCTTTAAGAACAAGCGGCAGAAAGTTTACTATTAGGCAACTGTCCCTTTAAGACCTGATCGCATCTAATATACAGGCATTACACGCATTCTATTTTCTCATATGTTAGCTTTCATTTTAGACATAACCAACTGTATAACACAATAATACGTAAAAGCTAACTTTTTGACAGCCTTTGACAGACAAAAGCAAATGTTAGAACAGTGCATCAGCACGCGAATGAAATATTTAAGGTGGTGTAACCATCTCTGCGTTAAAATGTGCTGTGAATGTCACTAACGTTACGTAGCCAGAACTTCAACTGATAGTACGATACTACGATATTTTTTTTTCATAAGATCGTGGAGAAATTTTAACCGTCCGCTCACCCCTATTGCTGATACACATTACCCATGAATGTCAGGTTTTGTGTGTAAAATTGTGCCAACTTACGTGCATTGCCTCTTGTTCAGGTTCAGTCAACGGTGTAGACGCAGCGCCATCAACAGAGCTGGCGGAATCGGCTATGTCTGGTGCTTGGCCACCGGTAAAGTTAAAATTGTCCTCGTCGTTGGTATTTCCTGGTATGCTTGACACATGTTCATTTGGCAGAAATTCTGGCTGAAGTGGGATACCGAAATTCTCGAAAAGTCTCTCTTCCACTTGGATTCCAATATCTGCAGATGCACACACACGGCAATTGTTCCCTTTAGCTTGAGCTGAATTTTGGCTTCCACTTGACCTCGATTTGTGACTGATAAAATGCGAAGAATGCCTCCGTTTGACATGATAGTAAAATGAGTTGTAGACTCGATATACCTGAGCGCAACCATCAATCCAACAGATCACGTGGAAATCCGGGCTGGAACTATGCATGGTGTTTATGTGACTCAGCAGAGCTCTTAACGACAATGCCACAAAGAGGCAGCAAATAACACAACGCCAAATCATTTTAAGTGGATAAATCTGAACATTTAGTTTAATAAATCATATTTTACTCAATGCCCATATGTTCCTGTCCCGCCGAAAGCAATCAGGAGAAATGAAGCGATTCAAACTTTTAAACCAATCAAGGCAGCGGAATATTCCATTGGATATAAAATAGGTGAAATCATAAAGCATTATTCCTTGAGAGTTTTTAAATGTTGTACTCAGGGAATGTATATTAAGAAGAAAAAACACACAATTTAAATATGTAATATTTTGAAATGTTAAAATGATTATAATTTAACAGGTTTTATATGCCTATACTTTTAAACCCTACGGATGGAGCGAGCGTAATGGAACCGCCCTTAAATTACGTCACTGGACCGAACGACCGTTACCACTTAAACCAGTTTCGCGGTTTTCTAAATTATATACGCTTGAAGGTAAGAACATTCTTTTATTTTTTTTATTTGTTAATCAAATCATTTAGTTTTGTATGAATGTAAGAACGAAATATATACGTTCTGATACTTAGCGTGTACAAATAGTGAGTTTGAAATATAACATTGTAGTCTTGGTAAATAGAAAAGGAACACTGGTTAAATAACGTTACATTAATTTGCTTCTCTTTCATATTTGATGTCATAACCAAGTAAAGTAAACGTTAAAGGTAGCAAATAGTCGTTTGAACTTTTTAATTTTCATTCAGGTGACATTTATGGAGCAGCTTGATTCAGTGACACGGTCAACTTTACAAGGTATGTTAGGTTTTAATAATGTTGCTTCAGACTACTATGTTCGCTCAGTTCAGTGCACATGTAAGAATTATTAGGCATGTTATAGATTCTTCACTAAAAATGCTTTATAGTGTGCCAGTCACAAATATGTTCATATATTCAAACTGTCATTTTGCTATTAATTAAATAGTAACCCACTAAGCAAATGTATGTCCAAAAGACGTCCACTGAGGAGCCAGATTGAAAAAATTTTATGACGTCTTTTTTTACTTGTTCTGCACACCCGATATAGACGTTCATGGAACCTCCGTATAAGGTTAAAAAATACAGTAGTTCAAATGTGGACATATTTTCAACGTTATTTATGGTCATTTAGTCAAAGCAACAGACAGTGTGTTTGTCCAAAAATCATTAAAATAAAAGAAACGTCGCTCACACCTTTAGATAACTTAGCATCTGTAATTCACACATCTGTGAATTGTGAGAGAAACCAGATCTTAATGATAGACTTTCTGGTTTATACAGTGTTTACCACTGAGGTGCTTAAACTGCCATTACCTGCAGACATAAAATACAGATGGATGCATGATATAATGAACTGTCTTAAATATATATTTTTTTACATTACTCTGCATGTGGACAAAATTGATCTATATCATCCTTATTGAATATGTTTTTAAAACATCCTAGATGCAAACATCAGCGCAGCAGTATTACCAACTTTGTCACGTGATGACATTCGTGATCTTTTCCCGGGACCAGAAAACTTTTTACGACGGAAAACCATATGGGAGACGTTTCATAGAGACAAAGAGGTAGAACTTTTCTCCATTTTTCCAAACCACAGTATTCATTTTAATTAAATATTAGTGTCTGAAAAAAATAAAGGTTACATACAACAATGTTTAGGTCATTCACAAACAGTCACACTAAATATCTTAAGTAAGCAATAAGGTACGAGAGGCTGTGCTGTTTTGTGAATAAGTCACGACTGAAGGGCCATGTGACCTGAAATGCAGTGCTATGATTAAGAAGAGTTTATTGTAGTATTATTATTCATGGGTGTTCTGTTAACAGGTTTGTTTATATAAATTGTAATAGCTTTCATCTGAATTCAGCAGGGACAGGAGGCAGGATGCCTCAATCAAAACAAGGAGCAGGAAGACACTGGTCTGACTCCTACTCAAACTCCGTCTGAAATCCCAGTGACTACAAGGCACAGTATCTTTGAGCCAAGTGGTCATCCTCCAAGAACCTTAAAGTTGCCCAACCCTGAATATGTTGTTTACACTGACAGTGAGCTAGAACATGTTAGAAAAGAGTATTTTGATCTGCAGCGAGTTGGGCAAGAAAGAGATTGCAACCTTTCAAAAGAACTTCGTTGTCGACTTGTGAGGAACACAGTGACCAACATGGTGTCTATCATGAGAGCATCAAGCACTGACTTCATGTACCCATCAAAAAATGACATGCTTGCAATGGCAAAGCGACTGGTTGAATATTATCCCATGCTTCGAGATGACTCTGTGAACTGCAAACATATTTGGGTAAGTGTTTAAGGGCTTGGGATTCAAAAATTACATTTGAGGACATTTGTGCAATGTTTTGGTTGTATAGACGGTTTCAACGGCAACAACATAAACAAGTGTTATTGCGCATGCGCGCTTTTATGAACCTAACTTAAATTCCGGTAGTCTTCCAAATAGAATCAATAACAACATCCAAGTCCCTCTAGAGTAGATATTTTTTGATAACAAACAAAATATGTTTGCTGCGTGGATCAGGCAAACTTAATGAAAATGCAAATTCATTCTTTGCCAGCAGGAGATGTTTTAAAGCATAGACATAAAGTGCGAGAAATAGAGGTTTCCCCAGTAACAGCTGTAAACAAAGCAGAGCTGCGCTCACACGCTGCTTTATCAGGCATATAACATGCAAGTCTTCCTTCAGAAATACAGCGATATAAAAACACCTGTGCCTCGCTTTGATATTTAAATATATAAATGTAAGGAATTATTATTATTAAACGTGTAGTACGTAACGTTACTCATTTTTATTCAACGAAGCCTTTTTGAAAATCGATCAGTTTTTAAATTGTGGCGATTCTCCAAGAATTAATACATTTATGGGAAACACATCCCACAGCACAACCACCTCAGCCCACCTTCAGTCTACTCATCACCTTGACTTTAACTGTGTCTGTATAAGGCACTGCAGCCAGACCGATATACACAACACAGACCGGAAGTTAACTTAGGTCCAGGTGCGTGCGCCCAATGAAACCGTCTATATTTAGGAGGTCCTTAAGAACTGATAATAAAAGCATTGAGAAATAAAACATTTTATATTTGTCGGGGTCTACAACCTGTAACATCGTCAAACAGGATTCCATCTTCAAGCAATTAATGAAGAGACTCCAAAACATAAGAACTCCAAAAAAGAAACAGGGTCCAACACCACAAAGAAAAAAGAAAAGGCGCTTGGATTTTGACTACGATGGTGATTCAAGCTCTTGCACATTAGATTCAGCAGAAAGCAGCAGTGCTTCAGCTGTAATGTTGGAAACAAGAGAAAGCAGCACACCACCATCTGTGAGCACAAAACCACTTGCTGGTAAGTGTACCACATATTCATAATATGCTTAAAAAAAAATGTACCCTGAATTTGGTTACATGTTATATTAGCCAAAATAACATGATATTCCATCATGTAAGAAAAGTCAACAAGTGCTTAAAAAAAGTGTTTGGTTTCAATTCTTTGACATGTTTATGTTCTAGATGACTGTTCTATTCTTGGGCTATTGTTAGGGTAGATGTCTATTAAATTTTCACTGACAGCCCAAATCTTACCTTGTTTTAGCCTAGACGTCTGGGTTGTGTTTGGGCGGCTATTAAACGTCTTTTAAATGCAAAATTGCTTGCTGTGTTTATACTGGTTTATTTTCAGGAACAGCTGACCAAGATTTACCATTCAGTCAGACTGACAATAGAAGAGATGAAGACCATTCTGACACTGATAGTCAACAAAGCCAGGCCAGACATTACCATACTCTCCAAGAGATCTATAAAAGATCAAAGCCTAATAAAGAGGCAGTTGCTCAACTACTTGACCTTGAGTTTGATGCTCGGAGAGCCTTCATCAACTCAGACTGTTTCAAGGATCAGGACAGACCTTCAAAGATACTGCAAGCGTACCCCTGTTTCAGAGAACTACAACATGTAAGTAATAAATCTGATAATATATTTCAGTTCCTAGTGACTTCAATTATTTTTACAAATGTGTATATATGGGATTATTCCAGGTAATGGATGAACTGGGCCGAATTCTTGAAAAAGGAAATCCCAGATTCATCCCAAAACTAAAGGCCCGTTGGGAGAGCTTCTGCAGCAAAGCTCAATTCTATGGGGTTTACAAAAAGGTTTTGAAGCCACCAATGACTCTAGATGGAGGTAAACTACCTGCCTTTACTACTTGAATTAAAATGTGAAAAATCTAACAATAGTTGTTTAACTTGATTGTCAGTGTCATACACTACCATTCAAATGTTTTAGAACATTTACATTTTAAAATATGTCTCTTTCTGTTCACCAAGGCTGCATTTATTTAATCCAAACTACAGCCATTTTATAAGTGACTATATAGTAAAGTGTAATTTATTCCTGTGATCAAAGCTGAATTTATCATCATTACTCCAGTCTTCAGTGTCACATGATCCTTTATAAATCATTCTAGTATGATGATTTGATAATGAACAAACATTTATGATGATTATTATTATCTATTCACATAGTATAATATTTCACAATATCACTTTTTTTGCTGTAGTTTGGAACAAATACATGCAAGCTTGGTGAGACGAAGATACTTATAAAAGAAAACATTTTAAAAAATCTCACATTTCTAAAACATTTAATTGGTAGTGTATTTGAAATCATTAACAGATTGATATGAAAAGTTTAACTTCATTAAATAAGTTAAAGTTTAATAATCCTTTTGAGTACTTTTAAGTTTTTATCCTTTTATCCTTTTATCCTTAATGCACAATTGTTATAAAACTATATCAAGATCAGGAGGTTAAAGGAAAGTCTTAAAGGCATAGTTCGCCAAAAAATAAAAATTCTACATCATTTACTCTCCCTCTAGTTGTTCCAAACCCGTATTAGTTTATTTCTTCTGATGAACACAAAAGAAGATACTTTGAAGAATGTTTTTTTGGGTGAACTATCCCTTTAATGCATGCTCAACTCACTAATTACAGTAAATCATAAAAGACTATTTGTTCTCCTCAATAGTGAAACGCTCCATAGCCTTGATGAAGGCTCTTCCAGAGATGTTCCCATCACCTGTAGCCCCACCAAAAAAGATGGGACATCCAAGTGAAGCAATGCTACACATCCTTGAGGTAAGACATACAACCTTGTTTATATTTCTACAAGACCAAGAGAAATAGAGGTGTCTTCATTTATATCAAGATGTACTGCTCGGTCATTTTTGTGTTTGTATTTCTAGCCAACAGAAAACCCAGATTCTTTCCTCAAGGGGAGACCACTCTTCAGTCCTGTCCTGATTGTGTCAGAGGACAACTGCATGTTGGCCATTGGGACTACACCTGTGACAATCTTTCCACAAGAAGACCTCCACGAAGGTGTGCTCTACCTAATGGCATACTATTATGCACTTCATCTTGTGTACCCAAAAAGTGTTGCAACTTTACTGTCTGTGCTTCAGACAGAGGTAATTTCAGATGCAATACATGGGCGTGATGCAACTTCTTCCTACAAAAAAGCCACTTTGGAGTGGAAAAAGTTCATTGGCGAGTAGTGAAAAAGTCAGACGTATGTCTTACTAATTGTTCACAGCAGTTGTGTTCATCAGGTTCTTCTTATAGACAGAAGTTGCTTAAAGTCTAAAACAAAATAAAAATTCAGTTTTTCTTGGTCTCTTTTTTTATTATATATATATATATATATATATATATATATATATATTCACTTTCTCAGTGATGTATCTGTGTAACCTTGACTAAGCTACCAAGCTTTGTTTTAATAGGCTTACCAATTGCTGTGATATGATGCATTGCTGTAATTTTTGAACAATCATTTGCTTTCCTTTTGCAGTTGGAGTTAATAAAGAAATATTAAGAGCATGTTTGTTGTACCAGATTTATTAATTGTATCTCCATTTCATAGCTTATTTTTAGAAATAGTCAAGATTGAGGGGACGTTCACATTAGTTAGTCTTGTTTTAAGACTTTAAATACTTATTTAAAACCAAACCTTCCCTCAAAATAAGCCTGACACTCTTAAAATGTGTATATATTCTTAAATCAAGATATTTTAAACCAAACCTTTCCCTCAAAATAAGCCTGACACTCTTAAAATGTGTATATATTCTTAAATCAAGATATTTTAAACCAAACCTTTCCCTCAAAATAAGCCTGACACTCTTAAAATGTCTATGCGTATTCTTAAATCAAGATATTTTTACCAAGAGTATTTAAAACTAACCACAAATAAAACATGAAAAAAATACTAGATTTTACTATTTTTGCATTGGTTTCAAGATATTTGTACTGCTTGAATCAAGTTAAAATATCTAAATTTACTTAATTTTTTTCTTGTTTTAAGAACTTTTTTATCACAAGTTTTTTTGTCTTGTTTCAAGATGTCTTATCAAGTAGAATTTTCTCACCCCATTGGCAGATAATTTTGCTTGATTTTAGTGTTTTTTTCTTAATTTAGGTTTTATTTTCTTATTTTTGTATGTCAATTTTTTGCAGTGCACATCTCCCAACCGCTCAAAATCATCTATTAACGGTGCAGTGAACAGATTACACAATACTAGACTGCAAAACAAAAGCACCCCAAAACAGAAACTCTAAAAGCAATTAAAGACTTTGACTTAACACAAGAAAAACTTTAGATTTTCTTACCTGACTGGTACCTCTTGCTCTCCTTCGCGCTGTCATCAAATGCATTGGAAATCGTCACTTCCGGGGTTTTTTTTTATTACGAAATTAAACAATTTACGTTAGTTTAATGATTGCTAATTAAGTAAAATTGAAAATTAAACCATTTAAGTTGATTAAGTACAATACAATTGTGTTTTGGCGGAAAACTAAATATATTTGTGTTGTTTTAACAAAACATCTGTGTAAAACGAACAATGCCACAAATCCAATTTTTTGAGTGTACAGATTTGACTGCTAAATGATAAAGAATGATGCACGGCTCCCATGAAAAAAAAATAGTGAAGACCTCTGACAGTCTTACAAAAATGTGTTATGTAGTAGAATATAATGTTAAACTTTATGTTATGTAACATTATCACTGTTTACAATGTATCACTTGTATTTTTTGGCTTGTTGTTTCTGATTGCACACCTCCAGGGGGAAATCCAGATCAAATCCCAGAAAGTAAAATTAAAACAAAATGAAGTTAAAACTTGTTTTGAACAATTTATTTGTCATCTGAATATAGATTTTTATATAGATATATAGAATGAATATAGATTTTTAAGTTGGGAGGGGGGGGGGGGATTTAGATCTTTTATTGAAAAAAAAAATCTGGGATTTCTTTTTTTATAGGTCATATTGCCCAGCCCTACTAGGTTATTAAAAAGCTGACTTTTCACAGCTCCTACACCGGGGGGGGGGGGGGGGGGGGACAAAACGTCGGTCCTGAAGAGCCGCATCCCTGCACACCTGAACAAGCTATTCAAGGTCTGAAGGGTTACTAGAAATCAGGTTAGTTTTAATTAGGGTTGGAGCTGAACTCTGCTGCAGCTGTCCTAAACCCTTCTTACCCAGCTATTCATTGTAGATAACCATTTTATCATGTGTCCATTTGTGTCATTTCAGATTACAACACCGTTTTAGCGATCAAATGTAACTTACTCTGTGTTCTTCCTTGGTAGTCACCTGAGGGTATCAAGACAGTAAAGGTGTTAAATTAAACACAAAATATTATTCTGTTTTAGATTGTGTGAAGGGTTGTGAATGCTGCGGTCACACTAGACTTTGAGCTTGCAAAGTTTCCTTGGACGCAGTGTTGTTAAAAAAAACATTTAAATTCAACACACAACGCATAATAATCCATTTAAAAGGTAAAAACACACAATCTACTCCACTTTCTCTCAGCGCTGCAGTTTTACATTTTTTGCTGTGATGTATCAAACTGCTATTGGTGATACAGTTTCACGTGATGTGAATTCGCAAGTCAAGAGTCACCAAGATTGGAACTTTGGAATGCAGCGAAATGCGGAACTTTTCCCACAACTTGCGCTTCCGGTTTGATGCATTCGCATCCATATTAATGGAAGTCAATGGAAAGAATATTAATCTTTATTCTATTTAATGTTCTTTTACCTTGTGTGTCACGTGGATGAGCACTCCAGCTGTCGCTATGATGGTCCACCTGAGAGATGCCCACTGGAGCTGAGAAAGATGGAGTGGGTGAGATTTGCTTGTTACATTAAGCAAATTAACAAACTAAGGCCTGCAACACACTCAGTAGCCAGAATCACGTTTTATTTTTTTGGTTAAAAAATCATGAGCCATGTGAAATCATGCAGATCAGTATAAAAACATTTTGAGGGGCATGGGGTTGGTGGTCATGATGTTTGAAGTCCAGGGTTTTTCCTGGGTCAAAAACGGTCTTCGGTGGAGGCTGACGATCAACAGTATTTCTGTTTCGTATGTCTCACTGTGCAGACGCAATTGACGTCACTTCCTCAAGCCCCACTCGCGGCATTGTTTAGATACTTGATCTATGTTTCTATCCATGTATGTATCTACTTTGCAGTTATTTGAATGTACATTGATACATTGCAATTGCAGTTTGAACTGTGATCTGTCATGCCATGTTAATGCCACAAAATTCACATTTACATTTACTTTTTTGGGAAACTTTGGTGTCTGCAGTATGTATATAGAGTGCCCAAAATGGTAAAAAAAAAAATAATAATAATAATGAGCGACTCCTTTTCTATTAAATAATAGAAGGATCTGTGAAGGGTGTCAAATTAAAAAAATTACTTGAGTGGATTTTTGTAATGAACTTACTCTGGCCTCTTCCTTGGTGGTTCCCTGAGGGTCTCAGGACAGCAAACGTGTGCTTTATGGATTGAACACAATGTTGTTACATTTTTTAGATGTATTTAAATGTTGTGAAATGTTTCAGATTTCCTTTATCCCTGATTATGCTTTTACCTTGTGTGTTAGGGTGAGCAACACACCAGCTGTCGCCGTCATGGTCTGGCTGAGACATACGCAGTAGAGCTGAGAAAACTGGAGTAGGTAAGCTATTTCATGCATACTGAGTTTTTTACACTGTTAAAGAGTTGGATTCCCATGCTAAACATGGACAAAGTTTAAAAAATTAAGTTGTACGTTTGAAGGAGTATTTCTGTTCCAAAAATACTCCTTCCGGTTTGTCACAAGTTTCGGAAAGTTTTTTCGAGTATGGTTCTGTGTGACGTTAGATGGAGCGGAATTTCCTCATATGGGTCCTAAGGGCACGTCTGCCGGAAGAGCGCGCGCTCCCGTATAGCAGAGCACTGAGAGCACAACAGACTTCAGTGATCAGAGCGAGAGCGTCGCGAAATGTCACAAAAGGAGTGTATTTTTGGTTGCCAGGGCAAGACAACCCTGCACAGATTACCAAAAGAGAAACAGCATTAAGGGACCAGTGGATGGAGTTTATTTTCACAGAGCATCAACGGAGTTGTGCAAGTGTTTGTTCCCTGCATTTCGAAGATTTCGTTTTACAAACAAGGCCCAGTTTGACGACGGATTTGCGTATCGTTTATTTCTTAAGGATGATGCAATCCCAACGAAAAAGGGTCACGATCGTGTGTTGGAACCGCAGGCGGTGAGTAAAACTGCTTCAAATATCTCTGCCTCCTTGTTAGTGCGTCCGCCTCCCATGCCGGAGACCCGGGTTCGAGCCCCGCTCGGAGCGAGTCGTTGCTGCTGCTGCTCTCGTTCAGTTTCAGCCTCGGGATCGGATTCTGGATCATAAATAAATGGCTGAATCTGACTGTAAGCCATGGTTTGTTTTGGATGATGTTTTTTTCCTCAAGGTAATGTCACAGCTTCCAAACGCTCTCAACGCAAAGCCTACTGGCGCTCGTGATTCTTTAGCTCCGCCCACACGTCACGCCTCCAGTCGGTCGTGTTTTTCCGGGAAAAATCGGTACAGACTATCTTTCTCTTATGAATATAATAAAACTAAAGACTTTTGGGAGTTATGAAGGATGCAGTACTACTCTATAGGTACTCAAGATTAACAGGATATTGAGAGAAAACGAGCATTTCACCCCCCCTTTAAGTGGAGTAATGACGGTTCATAATCTTAAAGGGACAGTTGCATACATATATAAAAAAAAATTGTTAATTGTATAAAGCGATTATGAATTGGAATTTAGCCACTCATATTGTATCCGTTACTTCTACAATCTCTGTATGGACTATGAAAATGTAGGAACAGAAATCCCTGAGTTCATTGAATATTTTAAAAAGTTTTTGGGTTTAGAATTACATGATCTATGATTTAAATTTCCAGTTAATTGCATCAAATGTTGATCTACATTTATCTTTCCAGCTAGCCAAATACAACTAATTATTTACCTTGGAAGCTGGGGAGACTCTCACACCAGGTCTGTTGTTGGTCTTCCGTGTCCCTTTGTTCCTGATTGACACATGCTGTTGACAGTTGGGGGATCATTAGTGGCATTCCATATGTCATACACCTTTAATCTTACTTCATACTGGGTCATTTTGTGTCAGATCATCCACAATTCAGAAACTTTCCTGAATCAAATTTGATATTTTCAATTTTTTTTTTCTTAAACCAAAATATTGAATGTCACAAGATTGTTGAAGTCAACAGATTTTACTAATATAGCTACCAATCTTTATGTAAAAAATAAAATAACAATGCTGCCATCTTTCTAATTCCATTGTTATTTGGTTGTTAAATCTTCATGTTGACCCCCCCCCCCCACACTCTCTTTTATTTATGGCATTTATTTTTTTAATTACTATTGTTTTTTATTATTATTATCATTATTATTTTCCATTTACCTTTTTTGTTAAGTTTTGGAATGGCTGGAGGTTTTGGTGCAGGTGGAACACTTGCTTTGTTTGCAGCTTTTCTTTTTTTAATGGGTGGTTGTTCTGCTACCTTGTCATAGATATGATCTGTACTTGTTTTCTTTCTAGGAAAACAAAGATAAAAAGAACAAGTGCACACATTCATTGCCTCTTTGTGTGATGTAGCAAATACTCATAGAAATGTGCTCAATAACTTTTCTGCTGTATTTCTCCTTAAAGGGTTAGTTCACCCAAAAAAAAATGAATTATGTCTTTAATTACTCACCCTCATGTTGTTCCAAACCTGTAAGACCTTTGTTCATCTTCAGAACACAAGTTAAGATATTTTTGATGAAATCCGAGAGCAGTCTGATCCTGCATAGACAGCTTTGCAACTACTACCTCAAGGCCCAGAAAAAAAATAAGGACTATAGTGCTTCAACCTTAATTATGAAGTGAGGATAATACTTTTTCAACAGTAATTTTTTTTTCTGTGTCAGTCTCTGACATGCATTCATGAGAGGTGTTGATGCAGGAGCCAGCATTTTGACAAAAAAAAAAAAAAGCACTGTTTTAACAATGACTTTAATACCTTCCTGAGATGGTAGTGGCATTGATGTCTATGGGGTATTTTATCAATAATATCTTAATTTGTGTTCCAAAGATGAACGGAGGTCTTGATGTTTTGGAATGACATGAGGGTGAGACATTTTTGGGTGAACGCTCCCTTTAAGGCCTCCCTTAAAACAGTTTATACTACTGGGGTGTTGAATGCTTGAATCTGATTGGCTGACGTACATTGTGAGGTGTGTAATTATTGTCTGTGAAACGCACGGCGAACGTAGTTCCAGGCAGCTCTCTCCTGTAACAAATTACAGGACTAACAAAAACCAATCAGCTAATCAGATTCAAGCATTCAACGGCCTCGTAGTATTAAACAGATGACACATGAAGGCAAATGATGCCATTTTCATTTGTTAAATCATTTCTTTTGTCTTTTTGCGAGGACCTACTTGAGAATCCTTTTTCCAGCAATTTCAGGTTCTGAGTTTATGTCAGAAGTATAGCTGGCCTTCTTCCAATTGTTGGCTACATTCTGAAATGATGCTGAAAACAAGAAATGCAGGTACGGCTTCATTTTTGTTTATTAAAGCTATATGAGATCATGTTTTACAGTGTATATAAATTATGTGCAAAGATTCTGAAAAATGAAAAACAGGTAATTAGTGGTCGACCGATATTTTTTTGACTGCCGATATCTCAAGATATCAGGATGGCCGATATAAAGTGTGTGTATATATATATATATATATATATTGTATATATGTGTGTGTATATATATATATATATATATATATATATATATATATATATATATATATATATATATATATATATATATATATGTATGTGTGTATATATATATGTATTAGTGGTGGGCCGTTATCGGCGTTAACGTGCTGCGTTAACGCAAGACTCTTATCAGGCGATAAAAAAAATATCGTCGTTAATCTATTCTCAAAGTTGGGTTGGGAGCTGGGTCTATACTAAGCAAGCTATGATGACTTTCACCTTGATATTTTATATAACCTACTGAGGCCAGCCTAAAAAGATGCTCAGGACAGTTGACGGGCCATTGCTGCGCATCGTCACGAAAGCTAATCTTTTTCACGTTTTTAACCCTTACCGCTTGTCGATTTAAACATTAAAGCATCCAAACACAAGACGCAGAAAAGCTGAACAGAGTAGCTGGTTACTCGCGCGCTGTGTTCGGTGACGCAGAGAGAGAGAGAGAGTGAGAGCCGCGTATCATGGACATCGACACTGAACCAAGCTCTCTTCTGCGAAGAGAAAGGCGTCTCAAAACACTTGAACATCGAATTTGCTTATTTTTGCTCTATTGCCGACAAATACATACAAAATATGTCAAAATATCCACCTTGGAAATTATACTCGAAAAAACTGTCAGTTATTCCTTAAGTGAAAGTAAACAGTTGAGGAAAAAAATGGGATGTGTATTATATTGGATGCATTCCTCATCTCTTAAAGTGACCGTGCCTAATTTAGCGACTGGCTGCTGTAATGTTAATCCAAGAAAATGAAAATGAAAATCACTCACTGCTCTTGACTGAATTAGTTTGTAGTTTTAACAGTCAAACCAAAAATTATTCAGACACCAGATATAATTTTTGATATATATAGCAAAACCGTAATAATTTGAGAAATGTTGAAGGCGTCTGAATAAATGTAGGTTTGATTGCACCACCTAGCTTGATAAACCCCTTCTCAAAGACTTAATGTGACGAAGAGGCTGAGACTGTCGGATCCATCTGCAGTATTTTATTAACACAGGTAAGGGCAATCCAAGAATCGTAACTTAAACAGGCGTGGGTCAAAGGGCAGGCAGCTTAGGTTCACAATCGAGATCAGATTCCAAGTCAAAATCACAAGAACAAACACGAGATACAATCTAGAGGCAGAGTAGGGTAAATCAAGACTTCACAAATGAACTAACAGCAGAGCAGTCCAGATAAAGGGGAGCTAAGGATACACAGGTGAATATAATGCAAAGCTAAGGAGATTAATCAGGAGATAATGAGCAGGTGAGTAATAGGCAGTCCTAATACGCAGGAGAGAGGGATCTGGTGAAACCAGGAGGAGGCGTTGTCGAGCGTTCCGTGACAGAGCCCCCCCCTGCGAGCGGCTCCGGAAGCGAGGACCTGGCTGACGGCGGGGTCTACCACGGGGTCTAGGAGCAGGTCGATCTGGATGGTCCTCGGTGAAAAGCCGCAGTTAATGTGGGATCCAGGATGTCCTGAGACCTGACCCAGGAACGCTCCTCGGGACCGTACCCCTCCCAGTCGATAAAGTACTGCAACACCCCACCGTGACGTCTGGAGTCCAGGATCTCTCGCACCCGGAAAGCCTCCGCGCCATCCACCTCAATGGGGGGAGTCTGCACAGGAGCGACCTCCTCCCGGTTCCTCTCTCTCCTGGGGGCGACAGCGGGTCTGAAAAGGGACACATGAAATGTGGGTGAGATCTTGTAGTGAGCAGGAAGAGCCAAACGAAAAGAAACTGGTGTTATCTGACGTAGAATCTTAAATGGCCCGACGAAACGAGGAGATAGTTTCCTGCTTGGGAGCTTGAGACGGAGATCTCGGGCAGAGAGCCACACCCACTGCCCGGGTCGGTAACTGGGACCCCCACGCCTCCTCCGATCTGCCTTATGCTGGTAACGGCGAATGGCGCGCTGCAAGTGAACATGAGCAGCGTCCCAGGTGGCCTCGCTGCGTCGGAGCCATGCATCTACTGCTGGGAGGTCGGAGGGCTCCCCGGCCCACGGGAAGAGGGGAGGTTGGAAACCTAAGACACATTGAAAAGGCGTTAGACCAGTGGCAGGTTTTAACAGGGAATTCTGGGCATACTCCGCCCAGGCCAGGAAGCGACTCCAGTCCTGCTGATTCTGGTGGCAGTAAGTTCTTAGAAATCGAATCAAATCCTGGTTTAGACGTTCAACCTGCCCATTGGCCTGGGGATGGTAACCAGAAGTTACACTGACATTGATATTGAGCTTGGAACACAATTCTCTCCAGACACGGGAGGTAAACTGAGGCCCGCAGTCAGTCACAATGTCTTCGGGCAGACCAAAAAGACGGAACACATGGTTGAGAAGAGCCTCGGCTGTCTGTAAGGCCGTGGGCAGGCCAGTCAGGGGTATAAAACGGCAGGACTTAGAGAAGCGGTCCACCACGGAGAGGATGGTCGTAAATCCCTGGGATGGAGGCAGGTCCGTAACAAAATCCACTGCGATGTGCGACCAGGGGCGCTGTGGTACTGGCAGAGGTTGTAATAATCCAGCGGGTTTGAGATGGGAGGATTTTACAGTGGTACAAACGGAGCATTGATGAATAAATTTTTATGATATCAGACTGGAGTGAATCCCACCAAAAGCGATTGGAAACCAACTGTGTGGTGGCCGCGATACCAGGATGACCAGCGCTAGGGGTGCAGTGAACCCACTGAAGCACACGGTGGCGGAGCCGAGACGGAACGAAGAGGCGGTCGGCGGGACATTCTGGCGGAGCGGGATGATTACGTAGAGACGCCGTGATCTCAGTGATTATGTCCCACTGGACAGGTGCCACGATTAGTGCAGGGGAAATCATGGGCTCAGGTTCAGATTCTTCACTGGGACTATCAAACTGTCGGGACAGGGCGTCCGCTTTGCCGTTCTGGGAGCCCGGCCTGTAGGTAATCTTAAAATTGAATCTGGAAAAGAACAGAGACCAGCGAGCCTGGCGAGCATTCAAACGCTTAGCTGACCTGATGTACTCCAGATTCCTGTGATCAGTGAGCACTGTAAAAGGCTGACGAGCTCCCTCCAGCCAGTGCCTCCACTCCTCAAAGGCGTTCTTCATTGCCAGGAGTTCGCGATCACCCACGTCATAATTGCGTTCTGCAGAGTTGAGTTTGCGGGAATAAAAGGCTCACGGGAACATTTTCGCAGGGTTACCATACCGCTGAGACAGCACAGCCCCCACTCCTGTGTTAGATGCATCCACTTCAATTATAAACTCCCTTTCAGGATCCGGGTGATGGAGAATAGGAGCAGAAGTGAATCTTTCCTTGAGCTGAGCAAAGGCCGCAGCGCTCTCCGTTGTCCACTTAAAATATTTACCCCCTCCTCGAAGCAGAGATGTGAGGGGAGATGCAATTACACTGAAGTTGCGGATGAATCTGCGGTAAAAGTTGGCGAAGCCCAAAAAGCGTTGCAGCTCCTTAACAGAGGAAGGTTGGGGCCACTTCACCACGGCTCTGACCTTGCTGTCATCCATCAAAACTCCGTCCGCACTGATAATATAGCCCAGAAAGGAGATACGTGTCTGGTGGAACTCGCACTTGGAGAGCTTGGCATAGAGCTGGTTATCAATCAGGCGCTTGAGGACCGCACGAACATCTTGGACATGCTCCTCAAGGGAATCAGAATAAATCAAAATGTCATCAATGTAGACAATAACTCTCTGATGTAACATGTCCCGGAAAATTTCATTTACAAAGGCTTGAAAAACTGAAGGACTGTTAGACAGGCCGAACGGCATTACCCGATATTCGTAGTGTCCGGATGTAGTAGAAAATGCAGTCTTCCATTCGTCACCACTCCGTATGCGAATCAGGTTGTATGCGTTCCTTAAATCCAGCTTGGTAAAGTAGCGGGCAGTACGAAGCATCTCTAGGGCTGCTGGGACTAGCGTGAGAGGATAGCGGTACTTCACTGTTACTGCATTTAGGCCACAATAGTCGATGCACGGCCAAAGACCCCCTTCCTTCTTCTTAACGAAAAAGAATCCGGCTGAAGCCGGAGATGTAGAGGTAGTGATGAAACCTTTAGCCAGCTGTTCTTCAATGTACGCCCTCATGGCTTCTGTTTCAGGTTGTGACAGCGGATAAACTCTTCCCCGTGGAGGTACAGCCCCAGGCAAAAGCTCAATGGCACAGTCGCCGGCACGGTGAGCCGGAAGATGAGAGGCCTCGGTTTCGCTGAAAGCCAGAGCTAGATCGTGGTATTCGTAAGGAATCCTCTGAAAATCCACTCCCTTGAGGGAAGCGCTGTGGAGTTCAGAACCTTGGACAGCAGCCATACAGTTGATCTGACAGAATGCGGACCACCGGGATATTCTCCCTTCTGACCAGGAACTTTGGGGGTTGTGTCTCTCTAGCCATGGCAGCCCCAAGATTATAGGATGCCCAGGTGAGTGAATAGTGAAGAACTGGATAGTTTCAGAATGCTGTGTCCCGAAGCTGAGCGTGAGGGGTTGCGTGGTGTAATGCACCCCTCCAGTCCCCAGGGGGCGTCCATCCAGTGCTTCCACGGTCACACCAGACTCACATGCGAGGAGAGAAACATGATGAGTTCTGGCAAATGCAAGGTCGATAAAATTTCCAGCAGCTCCAGAGTCAATCAAGGCCTTTACGTTTAAAGTTTATCCGTTAAACTTCAAAGAACTATCCACAGAGAATAATTTAGAAGAGTGATTAGAACTCACCGCAGCAGAATTCCTGAGTGTTGGATTAACTGGACAGGTAGCTCTCAGATGTCCTGCCTCTCCGCAGTACATGCAAAGATGATTACGGCGTCTCCTCTCCCGCTCCGCCGTAGAGAGGCGCGTGTAACCAATCTGCATGGGCTCCGACTCCGTGCTGGGGGAAGCGCACTCAAAGAAACTGGACCTGGGAGGTGTGCGTCAGGAGCGAATCAAGTTGTCAAGGCGGATGGCGAGCTCCATGATTTGATTCAAGGATTTACCATCGTCGCGGCATGCCAGCTCTCCCTGGAGGTCCGAGTTGAGTCCCTTGCTGTACAGGAGCCTAAGAGGTTCCTCCTCCCATCCAGCTTGAGCTGCGAGGGTCCGAAAACCCCTAATATGTATATATATATATATATATATGTGTGTGTGTGTGTGTGTGTTTATATGTATGTGTACGTGTGTATTTTTATTTTAATTATATATATATATATATATATATATATATATATATATTTTTTTTTTTTTTTTTTTTTTTTTTAATGTTTGAGAAACTTGAAATGATTTGAAAATGAATTGTATTCAAAATAAAAGTGTAAAATAAATATACTTTAGATGATAACTTCCTGATTCTGTAATTCTATTTCAGTATTTTTCTCAAATAAAGAAATTATTAAAAATATAGAAACAAAGAAAGTAAACATTGGTAATCTGGAAAGTTTGTGGAGATGGTCCTCACTGCAGAACACAAGATCCTGATAATGTCCGGGTTTCAGACACACTGTCTCTGTTTAAATCTAGATTAAAAACGCACCTCTTTGGCCAAGCATTCAAATAATGCATCTTATAATTTTGGACTGCATTTATATCGGAGCAAATGCGTATTATTATTTTTTAGCTTGGGATAAACTAATTAATTTTACTTGGCTGGAACAGCAGCTATGCTAATGATGTCTCTGTTTCTGCTGGGATCTTCATCCCGTGGTAACTAGGATTTACACAAGCTCCAGTCTGGATCCAGAACACCTGAGAAGAGATGATGCTGACCCTCAGAGGACTGCAGATGATGCTAACCCAGAGACAACATACAGAACTTCCACATTTTGGTATAAGTTTGATTGCATAATTGCTGTTTGTTTATGTCTTCTATTGATTTTTCCGATTTTTCTAGCGTATGCACATAAACTGACAGTCATCACTGAAAAGCTACTACTAAATATTTTAGAAAATTAATTTTCTGTAAAGTTGCTTTGCAATGATTTGAATCGTAAAAAGCGTTGTACAAATAAACTTGAATTGAATTGTGCTCTGGTGCTCTCATTCTCAGTGCCATCAAAATAAAAGTCCCGCCTCGAACACATCAGCCAAGCAGAATAACTTATCAGCTGATGCCGATATTTGAAAAATTGGCCTTGGTGATATATCGGTCGATCACTACAGGTAATCTGGGGAAAATCATTGTTTAATTTACAGCATCATTTACTCTTACCAGACTCGTGCAGGATTCTTGCTCTATGTCTGGTCCACCCTTTTTCTGGCTGTGGTGCCTCCATTGTCCTAACACTCTTCAGCAACCTGTCAAGATCTTTATATGGTGGCCACCAGGACTTGGCAGCTGGTCCAGTCGTCCCTTCTCCCTCAAACTCCACGATTAGGTACATTTTTTTTTTTTTTTTGCAAGCCTGAAACTCGTATTTTTTATTAACTCTTAAATGAAACTTAATTTTGAACATTGTATTTGAAATGCATGAACTATGAAACAAAAAGTGCTGATAAAGAATTACTCCATATGTAGAAGAGGAATTGAAACGAATTGATTGTGATAGGGGACAAGAAAAATTTTACTCTCTATTTCCTCAAACTTGCAGAATCAATCAATCAATCAATCACTTTTATTTATATAGTGCTTTAAACAAAATACACTGCGTCAAAGCACTGAACAACATTCATTAGGAAAACAGTGTCTCAATAATGCAAAATGATAGTTAAAGGCAGTTCATCATTGAATGCAGTGATGTCATCTCTGTTCAGTTTAAATAGTGTCTGTGCATTTATTTGCAATCAATTCAATGATATCGCTGTAGTAGAAGTGACCCCAACTAAGCAAGCCAGAGGCGACAGCGGCAAGGAACCGAAACTCCATCGGTGACAGAATGGAGAAAAAAACCTTGGGAAAAACCAGGCTCAGTTGGGGGGCCAGTTCTCCTCTGACCAGACGAAACCAGTAGTTCAATTCCAGGCTGCAGCAAAGTCAGATTGTGCAGAAGAATCATCTGTTTCCTGTGGTCTTGTCCTGGTGGTCCTCTGAGACAAGGTCTTTACAGGGGATCTGTAGTTGTCCTGGTCTCCACTGTCTTTCAGGGCAGTAGAGGTCCTTTCTAGGTGCTGATCCACCATCTGGTCTGGATACGTACTGGATCCGGGTGACTGCAGTGACCCTCTGATCTGGATACAGACTGGATCTGGTGGCCACGGTGACCTCGGAACAAGAGAGAAACAGACAAATATTAGCGTAGATGCCATTCTTCTAATGATGTAGAAAGTACGGTGTTATGTGAAGTGTTTCCGGTTCCGGTTTACCTAATTAATGCAGCCTAAAAATCCTTTAATGGATTTGGATATTAAAAGCATATTAGTATGTTATGTGTATGCCAGGTTAAAGAGATGGGTCTTTAATCTAGATTTAAACTGCAAGAGTGTGTCTGCCTCCCGAACAATGTTAGGTAGGTTATTCCAGAGTTTAGGCGCCAAATAGGAAAAGGATCTGCTGCCCGCAGTTGATTTTGATATTCTAGGTATTATCAAATTGCCTGAGTTTTGAGAACGTAGCGGACGTAGAGGAGTATAATATAAAAGGAGCTCATTCAAATACTGAGGTGCTAAACCATTCAGGGCTTTATAAGTAATAAGCAATATTTTAAAATCTATACGATGTTTGATAGGGAGCCAGTGCAGTGTGGACAGGACCGGCCTAATATGGTCATACTTCCTGGTTCTTGTAAGAACACTTGCTGCTGCATTTTGGACTAGCTGTAGTTTGTTTACCAAGCGTGCAGAACAACCACCCAATAAAGCATTACAATAATCTAATCTTGAAGTCATAAATGCATGGATTAACATTTCTGCATTTGACATTGAGAGCAAAGGCCGTAACTTAGATATATTTTTGAGATGGAAAAATGCAATTTTACAAATGCTAGAAACGTGGCTTTCTAAGGAAAGATTGCGATCAAATAGCACACCTAGGTTCCTAACTGATGACGAAGAATTGACAGAGCAACCATCAAGTCTTAGACAGTGTTCTAGGTTATTACAAGCAGAGTTTTTAGGCCTTATAATTAACACCTCTGTTTTTTCTGAATTTAGCAGTAAGAAATTAATCGTCATCCAATTTTTTATATCGACTATGCATTCCATTAGTTTTTCAAATTGGTGTGTTTCACCGGGCTGCGAGGAAATATAGAGCTGCGTATCATCAGCATAACAGTGAAAGCTAACACCATGTTTCCTGATGATATCTCCCAAGGGTAACATATAAAGCGTGAAGAGTAGCGGCCCTAGTACTGAGCCTTGAGGTACTCCATACTGCACTTGTGATCGATATGATACATCTTCATTCACTGCTACGAACTGATGGCGGTCATATAAGTACGATTTAAACCATGCTAATGCACTTCCACTGATGCCAACAAAGTGTTCAAGTCTATGCAAAAGAATGTTGTGGTCAATTGTGTCAAACGCAGCACTAAGATCCAATAAAACTAATAGAGAGATACACCCACGATCAGATGATAAGAGCAGATCATTTGTAACTCTAAGGAGAGCAGTCTCAGTACTATGATACGGTCTAAATCCTGACTGGAAATCCTCACATATACCATTTTTCTCTAAGAAGGAATATAATTGTGAGGATACCACCTTTTCTAGTAATCAACCTTTTTTCAGAAATCAACTGTTGTTGAGAGGTCATCCACTAAATGAATGCCAAGTGTAGAGGATGGCAGTGGATAGTCAAAAAAGGATTCCTGGTGGTTGAAGGTATTGTAAGCAACATAAATTTCATCCCTTAATGAAATTATGTTTTGCAGCTTAGCAACTTTGCCGCCAATGCAAACGTGACTGTTTGCCTTATCCAATTTCAGAGTGTGTTGGCTTGTTCTCAACTCTTTATATTGTGCATCATGGAAGGATGCAGGATGCAGGAAGAGGACCAGTCGCATGTGGTTTTTCGAGCAGATGTGGCCTGGTTTTGCATTTCTGAGAGTCTTTTTATTATTTGACTGAGTGGGCATGTTGGTTTCCTCAGAAGTCTTTTGAGTTTGTTTAGGTGATTCTCATACTTGAAAGCACTGAAGTTGTCAAGGACACCATGCTTTTTCGCATCATCTGCAAGATGTACAAGGCAGAGTGCATTGTAGGACAAGAATTGTGGACCATACAGTTGACCAAAGTGAGAGACAACGAGCACCAGTAAGTCATTGGCATAATCACAGTAGTCTTCAATCAAACTGTTGTTGCACGGGATGAAGATTCCCACAAAAAGTAGCAAGAAATTTTTGTACACCTGTGTGTTAAGGAGATCTTTCATCATGACAGGTCCGGTATACAGTAAAAACTGCCTAAACTCTGTTGCCTTCCACCTATCAATTTCTCTCAGTGCCCTTGGTTTCATTGCAAACTCCATGGGCACACTTCTCCGAGCATTTAACAGTCTTTCTGACAATGTGTTTATTTGAAATCCTGACAGCCTACAAGTCAGAGGACCCATCTTCAGCCACAAGAGAAGAAGCTATCTCATGATGGTGCATGTAGTCGAGGGGAAAACCAAAGACCATGTTTAGGGATGTTTCTTCAAGAGGTGATGGACCGTGATGATGATCAGCATCTGTCTTATTTCTGAAGCTCTCATTAGTTCTTAAAGGCATGTCAGTTCTTGGAAATGTCATTCTGTTTTCTAGGTACAAACCATCCTGTGTGCATTTTTCACATCCGTGATAGCCTGTGTGACCTTTAACATTTTTCAGGAATGCATGGGCAGGTGCATCACAGACCATCGAAGAGAAATTGAACATCACTCCATCGAATTCAAATCCTTTAGCTAATTCATTTACTTCAGAGATGAATTCTTGAAGGTACTCAGCTAGGGATGTAGGTTTACTTGTGCCACAAAATAAACCTATTGTCACTGGTTGCTCTTGTTTGATGTTTTGCAGTGTCTCTAGGATGGGCCAGAACTGTGTTGCTGAGCTCTTATAGAGTGGCAAACCATCAATGCTGACCTGAAGCTCAAAACGTGTGAATGATGCGCAGAATGTCAACAAATGTTGAGCAATGAATTCAATGCCACATGTGTAATTTTGTGTTCAGTAGCCCAGGATGCCAAATCATCATCTAATGAATTTGGATCTGATTCTGATTCTGTGTCTGATTCACTGTCATCAGGAACACATCTTCAGTCTCATCAACATGAGAGAGACAGTCCATGAATGTATCTTCATCATCATTTTGACCTTGAATGGTTTTACTGTGCATCCAACCCAATTCTTTCCCCCAAGTTGTTGCCTGTATTGTCTGCAGTTGCTGATCCACCTTGTCCTTTGCTTTCCGTCTCAGTGTCCAATAGGATGGTTCATTTGAAGCCATAGTATTAAGACCTTAATACAAACAACCCTATTTTTTGTTTTTTGTTTACTGGCCTACCAAGTCATATGCATTAACATAATGTACATACCTTTAGTTGGTTGACGGATGGTAATGGATAACTTTCTGTAGTCAAATTAAACAAAGGAAATAGTTAAATGCAAAAATGTAAAATAACTACATAAAAAATAAACAATTACATATCTAAATTTTCAATTGAACTGATGCATTTTGTGGGTGGTTATATAAATAGTTTACAGTACAATATAGTATATCTGATTTAAATCAGAGATTGACAATCTGTAATGGAGGTTTAAACAGATTTAATTCTTAATCTTTCCCTGGAAGAGATAATAGGTGTGTTTGACTTGAAGCAGTGCTGTGCAGACCGATCGGAATATGACATCACAGTACCAGCTTCATATACTTTTGAATCGCTCTCACGATACTTTGTCATAGTTTAAGCGGTGCTGCGCAGACCAATTGAAGTTGAACATATCTGAAGTGTAAACTCTCACGGTCAGTTCTGGGTCTTGTGCAGTAATATGATGAGCAGGTGTTTAGTGTCATCACCTTACATTATTGAAATGTTATATTGACCTGGATTCAAGTTTAAAACTGGGAAAGAAGAAATTAAGGGTCATTAATGTTGTGAAGCTGCATAACATCTGTTCAGATGAACATTTGTGTAGTCTGTTTCCTCCTGAGGTTTCTACCTTGTAGAGTTAAATATCTAAAAATGAGTGTCTTTGTAACCATTCTCAATAGATACTGAAACCATTTTAATGGTGCTTTTAAATAAAATATTAAATGTAATATGTGAGGTAAGCCATGGCTAGGTGTACATTTTACATTTTTAATATATGCTGTGAAGGTAAAGAACTACATGAACTGAAGCCATGAATCAGCCCTTAATTATAAAAAACGGGGTGATCAATTAGGTCAACACTGATCCAACAGCCCTGTCTGTAGTTAACCACAAATAGCAGGTTCAGCGGTGTTTGAGAAGGCTTGAAGCTGAACTTTCCAGGAAGTTATATAGTTATGTAGACAGGTAAGTGTTGGTGTGACTAATTATTGAGTTGTCTATTGCTCATAATTATGCTGTAGTTAATTTATAGGCAGGATGTACAGTAATTGCATTAAATACTGTATAGACTATTGAACATTTGTCTAAAACAATAGTGAATTTAACAAACATCTCAAGTTTAACATTTACAAGAGTGTAAATAGTACAGTAATGTTATTACATTTGAAGTACTGTACAAAATAATCATACTGTAGTTACTTTATTTGGAGTAACTTGCTCATCATATATATATATATATATATATATATATATATATATATGTTTACATTTAATCGTTAAGTACAATCACTAATCTTGTAATGTTGAACACTTAAAACCTACAAGTAGTCAATGATCTTACACGCGTTTATCTCCATTAACAGGGATAGTTGGACAAACCGATTTAAAAGTGCATGATGGATTACGTGGTTAAAACCCTTTTTTGTGCTTTTCTCGTTTGTTTCCAGTAAAGTATGTCACCTTTTGTCTGATCACTAAGAGCAATATAAATGTTAACGTAAAGCGCACAGTGTAATTCTGTGCACATAAGTAAAGAAAAAGTGTTTGTGTCTCCTTGAAAACATCAATGGAATATAACACATTTAATAAATAAATGTATGTCTACAAAATAATGTGATGTTTGCTTTTAAACATGCTATATACGTTCCTGTACAAAGAACAAATCACAGAATATGGATTTTAAATGATCGTTATTTCTTCAAGTATTTCCCTTTAAATTAATCAAGTAGCAGCTTCCCGTTCTCGACGGACATGCCGGCATATTTCGGGTGATAAAGATACGTCGTATAGATGTCATTTAGAGGTAGGGAAGACGTTTCATTTAACAGCTCAAACAGACGATCTACAGACGATCAATACGACTATGAAAAAGGAATCCGATGGTTATCAGATGATGCGCTCTTCAGCGATCTGGGGTTGAAAATAAATAAAATAGAAATAAGTGTATTTCTGTGTGATTAATTTTGAGTCCTGATAAATTGAATCATTATGATCAATGTATCACTTATTCTATAGTTAAAACATCGATGCTTTTGAGTTTGAATATTTAACAAAGCATGCAAACAAACAGCCGCTTTTATCATGTGCGTGTGTGATCGCGCATGTTCCGGTGATTTATTTCTTATTAGTTTTCTGATAACTTCTCTTTGTTGGTGAAATGATGAGGTTGCATGACGTTGTTCATGAGGACCCAGCGCTATTCTGGCCTCGGTGCTACTGGCCCGAGGCTATGAGCCCCGTCCGGCTTTAAAACCTGGCTCGCACCGGCCCGACAGTGGAAATGCGGCTACTGCCATAGGCAGTGTGACAGTGGTTGGTGGGTGGCACCTCTGGGGACCACTGCAACTCCGAGATCCCCTGTCGATTAGCCTGGGGCTGTGATATCCCCAGTTACCATGTGCAGCCGCGAGGAGGGCCGACAGGAGTCTTAGTGATGGAGACGCTGTGCACTGGAAGGGGAAAACAGGGTTTTCTGGTCTTTAAATAGTCTTTATTCATCCAAGGATGCATTTTTCTGCAGGTGAATAAAGGCGGCCAGTGTAAATGGGGCTGTTCTTCAGCACCCTGGCATCGTGCACACACCCAGGATACCTGACAAAGATGTCGATGAACTTCCCCTTGTGGTCAGTGATGGCCTGCAGCTGGACTGAGTGGAACAGCTTTCTGTTGAAGTAGCATGGGGCTTCACTTGCTGTGGCTTGATCCGGATGTGGCATCCGTCTATTGCACCAGCCACCATGCAAAAAGCTGAGCAAAAACCTGCCCCCACTTCCTCCAGGTCGTCCAGGGTCGGGAATACAAAATACTGACCACTTCCCTGCTGATTCTGTGCACAATGTCATGCACTGTGGCCTTTGGGATGTCGAAGGCCAGAGATACAACCCGATATGATGCTGCATGAGCCAGCCAGTACAGGAACACCAGCACCTCAATATCCTTTTCCGAGCCATGGTCAGAGTCTGTCTTCAAAGCAGCGATGATGGACATGATGGACTGTCGTGAAAGCCAGAGGCTGGGGCGATGGTCAGATCCATCTTCGGAGTATAGTCGAAGCATTGGCACAGCAGCATTCAGGTGGCAGTAGGTTATAGGGCTCACAGTCTGTAAATGTGTATATACATTTTTTTTTAGAATATTATGTATATATTATTTTTTTGTATATATTATGTATATATTGTATCTATTTGTAATATTTATTTAGCGTATGTATATATTGTATTCATTCTCTTTTTCTCTTTCTTGCGCTCTCTCTCTCTCTCTCTCTCTTTCTCTCTCTCTCTCTCTCTCTCTATATATATATATATATATATATTTATGTATGCATTAATTCAAGTTTATTTTTTCATGTGTCTTGTTTGTCCTGTGTATTTTTAATTATTCATAACAATAAACTACTTAATTTCGCTGATCTAAATCAACCTCTGTCACGGTGTTCATAGACATCTCTTCTTATTCTGAGGTAAAATTTGCAAGCTAAATAGCTGATAATACTTAAGCAATTTTATAAACATTGTATAAGCTGTCCACGAAGGTGTGATCTACGAGCAGCTGACCTATTCCTCCTCTGAGCTGTTGATCCTATCAACGTTAAAACGCAGATGAAAGCAGTAACAACTACAATAATTAATATTAATTAATTAAACAATTGCCGATGTTCGCGCAGTCGAGTGGGCTCTTTACATTTTCGCGCTGTTGTGAAGACGCACGTCACGTGACGACACCAACATTGAGGATGTAGTACGCCGAGTTCCATTCATACTACCCACATATAGAACGCACTGTTCTAATGGTCGAGTAGAACATTCAAATTCAAATACCCAGTACGCAGTATACGATTTCGGACGTAGTACAGGTCTTTCTTCCTTTCGTCGCTTCGCTCCAGTCCAGCGGGAGGCGCTAAACACACACGTTTGTTTGACAAACACCAGTAAACCTCAGAGGAAGAAGTTCAGTTTCACCGCGCTCTCTGTTGTTGTTATGTCGGTGTGCTGCCTTAATACAAACGGTTAGACAAGTTTCTAAGAAAAAAAAAATACAGATTTTGAATCAGTTCAGTAAATACCTGTAATATCCTCGTCCTCACAGTCGTGACTGAGTTTTGAAGCTAGCAGGAATATCTGGAGGAGTTTATCATCTGAACTGAGATCTGCTGCTGTGAAGATGGAGTTTGTGAAAGAAGAGAGAGAAGAGAACACGAGTGAACCAGAAACCAGCAGAATAAAACATGAGGAACCAGAAATAAAACACGAGGAAAGAGAAACCTGGAGAATAAAACACGAGGAAATGGAAACCTGGAGAATAAAACACGAGGAAACAGAAATAAAACACGAGGAACCAGAATCTTTGATAATTAAACACGAGGAACCAGAAACCTGGAGAATAAAACACAAGGAAACAGAAAAAAAACACGAGGAACAAGGAGGTTGGTGTTTATTCTTCATTCATTTTTAATGAATGTTTGTGGTACATATTAATAACTTAAGTCTGATAACACTGTAATCGGCACAATCTGTGCAACAATAATATGCTGTGCAGCATGGACGTAACCTACATGTTTGTGTTTTCGAAAAAAAACAAAGTTTATTTGTGGTTAGTGAAAAATGTATTTTAAGTCACTGAAATAAGGTCATGATACACATACAGAACATTGTTCACAAAACATAATAATATTCTGATCTCATGATAAATGTTATTTTGAATAATGTGTATTACCAGACAGTTGAACAGTATTTTTTCTACTATCAAATGTGCACCAGCTACTGTTTGGTTACCCACATTCATCAAAATATCTTTTTTCTTTTGTGTTCACCACAAGAAAGATATTAAAGGGTTAGTTCACCCAAAAATGAAAATTAGGCCGTGTTTTATTAACTCTCAAGAACTCTTTAGGTGTATATGACTGATTTATTCCAGATTAATCCAATCTGACTTATATAAATAATTATCCTGGCACTTCCAAGCGTTAGAATTGGAGTAAGAGGGTGTTTTTGTTCAATAGTCCAAAAGTAGTCAAATAAAGCATGCGCATCTGTAATAAAAAGAGATGAATA
The DNA here is from genome assembly GCF_003368295.1 of Carassius auratus. Classification (NCBI taxonomy): domain Eukaryota; kingdom Metazoa; phylum Chordata; class Actinopteri; order Cypriniformes; family Cyprinidae; genus Carassius; species Carassius auratus. The sequence goes on from NW_020527782.1 coordinate 151,655, forward strand.
AAGGGTTCCTGTAGGGAATTGGTGTGTTTTTGTAAGAAAATCATCCATATTTTAAATGGTATAAACACTTTTTCCTCACTTCTCCTGACTGTCATATATTCAAGCCGTTCTGGGCAGATGACGTAGGACACACATGCACTTGTGATTAGTGACGAACATGAAAGCGTGGATGAGAGCAGTGATGGAGTACTCGAGACCTGGACTCGGACTCGAGTCACTTTTCTTTGGACTCGAGTCCGACTCGAGTCACTTTTCTTTGGACTCGAGTCCGACTCGAGACTCCATTCTCTGGACTCGTGACTCGACTTGGACTCGTGGACTGATGACTCGTACTTGGACTTGGACTCAAGGATATATAAAATCGGACTTGGACATTCATTACGTTGTTTTTGACTAAAAATGTTATAAAAAATGTTTCGTGCCCAAGACTGGCCAGGATCTATTCTTTTCCCTCACAGACACTGCTACCGCTCGCTCTCTTTGCTTGACAACACACGCACTGACGTCACTCACTTTACTTTCACTTTACTTTTTTCCAAAGCGCTTGGGCACTTGCGGGAAAGGATGAAGCTGATTTGTTAGTTCTTGTCACATGACCCGCGGTGCGCTTGCGGTATTCTGAAAAGTTTAGATGTTTTTTAACTCAATGCGGTGCGGACGCGCCTGGATGCTGCCATTATGAGCGCGCATACCGCGCACCTACAGTACATTGGACATAACGAACTTGACCGTGCAAAAGACGCGATATTTGAACGGCCCTTATATGTTGCTTTCTGACCATGCGCGTGCCGTCACACACACACATTAACTTGAAAACATACAAACGCACTCACGCTAAATCACTCGGTCACTCACACACAAATGCTCTCTCTCTCTCTCACACACACACACTCACACTCATTGTAATATGCACGTTTCTTTTTTTCGCCAAGTGTATTTCTGTAATACAGTGTTAAAGGATTAATTCACACAAAAATGAAAATTTCCTAATCATTTACTCCTCCCAATGCCATCCAGGATATCCATGGCGTTTTTTCTTAAATTATGTTTTTTTAAGGAAAACATTTCATGATGTTTTTTTCATATAATGGACTTCAATGCCTACGAACTCAGTTGGTTGCTATTGTTTCCTCAAAAAAAAAAAAATTCAATTGGGGACTCGAGACTCGACTCGGACTCTAACTCTGGTAATGGTGACTCGACTTGGACTCGACTCGGACTCTTCTTTGGTGACTCGGACTTGGACTCGGACTCGAACACTGAGACTCGAGACTCGACTCGGACTCGAACACTGAGACTTGAGACTCGACTCAGACTCGACAGTTGGTGACTCGACAACAACACTGGATGAGAGACACCAAAACAAATCGCTGGTCACTAACTAGAAGCATTAGCCTAATTAGGAGGATTTCAATGTAAGCCAAGTAAAGACTGGTTTTCCTTTGCTAAAGTAAGGAAACTTTGCTCTTGTAAACAATATTTGTGAGAGTCTCATATCTCAGAGGCATGTGCTCGATGCCTACGTCAACCTCCAGAACGGCTTGCACATATGACAGTAGAGCCGCGTTTCCACCACAGGAACTTTAGCCAGGAACTAGAGACTTTGGGCTGTACTTGTACTCGGTGTGTTTCCACTGCAGGAACCAGGAACTAAATAAAGTTCTGGTAAAAAAATTGCCCCTCAGAAAGTCGCTGCTGGTGAGGTAGTACTTTTTCAAAGTTCTGGAGAAAACTGAAGATGAACACCGAGCCGAGCCAGATAACGAACAAAAGATTGACTCATTCACGAGTCAAGAACCGGTTGCATCGGTTTTTGGATCACCAGTAGTTCTTTCAGACAGTTCGATTCAATATACCAGTTGAAGAAAACGGTTCACTGGTTCTTTTGCGCTCGACGTAATGGCGTCATTTGCGATGATTGCCCTTGATTCAAGCCTTCGGTTTACCTGCGCTCATAACACTAGCACAGAATCAGTTCAGAATCAATCACCAAAAGAATCAGTTCGGTTCAGACGCTCTGTGTGTCGGTCTGCTTCACGCTGAATCACACATGCGCACTATCATCAGCTCCTCGGTTCTTCTTATCTGGCTCGGCTCGGTGTTCATCTTCAGTTCTCTCTTCACAGCAGTTCAGTCAGTGTACTGTTTGAGTGCATGCATTACTCCGGGATATTGGTTTGTTTGAACTCAGAGGGAGTGTCAGCCACATTAAAAAAGTTAACAGCTTAAGTAATTTGTGGATTAATGCGTATTAGAGATACGAACCATTTGAAAGGATTCAGTTCGATTTGACGAACTGAATGATTCGTTCGCGAACCGGATATCCAGACTGCTTTGTTTTGAACTCTCTCTCACAACAGACACGGAAGAGAAGACAATGCTGAATAAAGTCATCGTTTTTGCTATTTTTGGACCAAAATGTATTTTCGATGCTTCAAAAAATTCTAACCGACCCTCTGATGTCACATGGACTGCTTTGAAGATGTTTTTCTTACCTTAATGGACATGGACAGTATACCGTACACACAGCTTCAATGGAGGGACTGAGAGCTCTTGGACTAAATCTAAAATATCTTAAACTGTGTTCTGGAGATAAACAGAGGTCTTACGGCAGTGGTTCCCAAAGTAGGGGCCGGGGTCGCGAGATGATTTCGATATAGGCTTTATATATTTTTGTTTCAATTAATTTAACTCTTTCGCATCGCACGTACGATCACATCGGTGTGGTCAGTCTAGGCTAGTCCCTGGAGTGTAACTGTTACGACCACACCGGTCAATGCATGACGTGAAATTCAAATGAGCTCTCGCGAGTTGGCTGGCGCTGAGCCAGAGACAAGTGCGCTCAGAGCTGTCATCACAACTTTTCAGTGTTTTCAACCACATAATGTTTATTTTAGGTTTCAGACATATAAGTACTAGAAAAAACAATACATTTAGAGTTTGTAAAATACACACTGATGTCAAAGGAAGAGGCAATAATAATCTTTTTCATTATAATTAGACACATTTTATTCATATCAGATACACATTGTGTAAGTAAACTTTAAAGTTTACTCCATTATTCTCCCAGTTCACCAGCCACTTACTTTTATGTATTTTCGGGAGAAGTGGATGAATTCACGTGTTTGTAAATCCAACAGATCTGATTCTCTGAACTGCGTCTGCGGCACAAAACTAAGATGGCGGCGCCATCGCGCATACAGTTCAACTAACGTGATCGTTATAAAGGTGTTTAAACAACAAAACACTTCCACTTGCATATATTTGACAATCGGAATATCAGCTATTTCATGCCATATCTAACAAATTTGTTAATATTTTGAATAAAAAGGAAAAAATGACAAAAGCAGATCATTAATTCAGCTCTGTTGTTGCTGCGGTATGTCACGTGACAAGCAATGACGCGTCACCATGGAAAAGCATAAAGTGACACATCTAGCGGATTAGCATGAGTGTGTGTGTGCGTGTGCGTGTGAGCAGCTCAGACTTACTCGACTGGTTCCTGATGGCAGAATAATGAACGAGTTCAACCCAACATAGCTGCACAGTTACTTTCCGAGAGAGAACAGGTGGATATCGAGCAGCTCATGCAGACTTGTAACACTGATTTTGCACGCAGAACAATAAAATATAACTTCGTGTGCTTTGAGACTGGGCATAAAATCGATTTGCTGTACATTTCACGCGACGAGAGGTGTTTTTTTTGGGGGGGGGGGGCGCGGGGCAGCAGCGCATTTATCATGGGGTCGCGGGCTAAAAAGTTTGGGAACCCCTGTCTTACGGGTTTGAAACAACATGAGGGTAAGTTATTAATTACATAATTTTGCTATCTCAGTGAACTAACCCTTTAAGCCGCAAAAGTTATGAATAAAAAAGAAATATGAATCCTGCATGTTCTGTGCGTCTTTGAATGATCAAATGGCAGAGACGTTTGGGTTTGTTTACTACATAGACAGAAGCGTGTGACGCTTGCATTAATTTCAGCATCTGAGCTTCAGAGTTCTCTCTCCATCAAGCGATCTGTACTGTTCGATTCATGTCAATGTACGCACAGCGCACCTGTATTTGACGCTCCGTAAACTCTGTGTGAAGGTGCACGACTCACCATCGCTTTCTCACACATGCAAAGAGAGAGCGAGGAGTCTTACCACGCTGAATCAACATCCTACATGTAAACTATATTCTTTGTTGTTCTCTTGTCAAAATAATGGAGTTCATTTAGAATTATTCATATTTCCGAAACAAAAAGAAGATATGACGTTTTTCCAGTAGTGGGCGAGCTAATGCGCAAATGGCAATTTCATTGGCTGGCATTTATCTATACCGTCCCTGTTTTGATTTCAGCAAATCAGTTTGACCAAACGCATACAACGTGATTAATATCATGAACCCAGCAGCTCATCAATTCATAGTGCATTGTATATGTTAGTAGGTTGTAGAATTATTAGCAGTATTATCGTTTAATAATAATTCATATGATCTATTAACTTTTTTTTTCTTTTTACAGAAACCCTCAATGACCAAAAATATCTTAATCATCACCACCAGTCTTAAGTTCAGTTAAAATGACAAATATGCATTCATTAAAAGTTCATTTTACATAAAGGCATTGTGCTACTAAAATATTTACTATTATTTAGTCAAATGTATATGATACTGCTACTACGGTTGAAAAAATTCATAACTTTATTTTTTTTAAAGAAATAAATCACAAAAATTTCTTCCATGTTAATATAAATCCCTTATTTACCAAAAATTAAAATGTTAAATTTCATAAATTAAAGGACAAATTAAATTTGGGGTGAAACTTGTTTACTGTTTTTCATAATTATATAACTTGTAGAAAAACTTTTAAACACAATTGTAAATAAGTATAAAGAATGGCATGGTTTTATTTTTAGGGATAAAAAGTTTTAATTTTAATAATTGTTTTTGGTACCGAGAACCGTGGATTTTCACTGGTATCGGTACAGAATACTGAAATTTTTGTACCGTGACAACACTAGTTTTTAATAAGTTTAATGCAGTTTGTAAATTTTTTCACAAAACTTTGTTTTTCTCATCCGTTAAATATATTTTTTACACATTAAAACAAATTGCTCTGTAATTGAAAGTACTTTTTACAATCATTTACAGCATAGTTTAGGATTAACATCAGGAAAACAACATCAGTTTGATTCCAGCGCTGCCTCCATGTGTTTTGGGGTCTTCAGGAGGTGAGTCTCTTGGTGAATGGCCAGCACCTCCTCAGAGACCCCTGCAATACAGGGGTCCAATCTGATTTAGAGAAAGAAGGAAAAGAGGAATTTTTTAGCGCTATGTAAACGTAATTAGAAGAAATATTGAGATACTTAAGTAAACCATTTTTAGTAACTACAAATACCATATGTTTAAAACCCCAAAAATTAAAATAACAAACCTGGAACAACTTAAGGGTGAGCAAAGGAGCTCACCATTAATTGTTGTCGAATTGTTGTCATTTTTGGCTGAACTACCCTTTAAGTAAAAGTATTATCTTGCATACTCTAATATACATAAGGTATTGAGAGTAAAAGTATAGGTATGTACGGTCTTATTCTGAAAAATAATTTTGAGAAGCAACAGGGCAGGATTTGTTGTGAAAACCTGGCAACCCTGATCTGAACACACGTGCTGGAGATAATACTTCTAATTTAAGGAGCGTCTTTACTGACGAGATGTGCAGGAAAATCGCATTCACTGATCATTATAACGCACACTAGAAGGACTACGTGAGAACCACTATGGATCATAAGTTCGCTCTGCAGCCTTTTTTATTATTTTCATGCACACCGTACTATAATGTGATGCATGGAAAATACAGAGTTTTGGCCGTTACAAAGTCTCCATCCACAAACAGACGTACATCGTCTGCAGATATTGAAGGTATTTCATTGCACTTTAACAAGTAATCTGAATGGCCTATATATGTGCACTATTTTAAATGAGCCCTCACTAACTGAGTTTAATGCCACAGTTATGTTAGAATGCATCTCATTCTTGTTTCTGTGGCGGTTTGTTGAGCTCGTCATGAGGCACGTGGTCCAGAGCGCTGTATGACTGATGCAGCAGTTCAATTCAACTTTACTCCAAACATATGAACTTACCTGTTTTAAATACTTTATATTTAACGTGTTCGTTTATGCCCAATATTAGTGTTAAACTGTTGGACTTTAAATTAAATCAACTATTGATTTTCACCGTTGATTGATTTTTCCGAACATTAACCTCCGTGCGCAGATGCAGCAGATTTGTCACAGGACGAGTGATATGACAGTTGTGTCCGACTATATATATGAACTTAGCTGTTTTAAATACAGTATTTTTATATTTAATGTTAGTTTCAGTATATTTTTTAAAGGGGAGGTGAAATGCTCGTTTTCACTCAATATCCTGTTAATCTTGAGTACATCTAGAGTAGTAATGCATCCTTCATAACTCCAAAAAGTCTTTAGTTTTATTATATTCATAAGAAAGATAGTCTGTACCGATTTTTCCCGGAAAAACACGACCGGCTGGAGGCGTGACGTGTGGGCGGAGCTAAAGAATCACGAGCGCGAATAGGCTTTTGCGTTGAGAGGATGTGGAAGCTGTGACATTACCGTGAGGGAAAACCCATCATCCAAAACAAACCATGGCTTACAGTCAGATTCAGCCGTTTATTTATGATCCAGAATCATATCCAGAGGCTGAAACTGAACGAGAGCAGCAGCAGCAACGACTCGCTCCGAGCGGGGCTCGAACCAGGGTCTCTGGCATTGGAGGGGACACACTAACAAGGAGGCAGAGATATTTGAAGCAGTTTTACTCACCGCATGCGGTTCCAACACACGATCGTGACCCTTTTTCGTTGGGACTGCATCATCCTTAAGAAATAAACGATACGCAAATCCGTCATCATACTGGGCCTTGTGAACAAGCATCTTCGAAATGCAGGGAACAAACAAAAACACTTGCACAACTCCGTTGATGCTCTGTAAAAATAAACTCCGTCCACTGGTCCCTTAATGCTGTTTTTTTTTTGGTAATCTGTGCAGGGTTGTCTTGCCCTGGCAACCAAAAACACACTTCTTTTGTGACTTTTCGCGACGCTCTCGCTCTGATCAGTGAATCGCTCTGATCAGTGAAATGTCTGCTCAGCCTCGCTATACTGGAGCGCGCGCTCTTCCGGCAGAAGTGCCTCAGGACCCTGGGTCTATACGAAGCTATGATGACATTCACCTTGATATTTTATATAACTGACGTTAACGGATTAATCTAGATTAAAATGGCTCATTCGAATTCTGCCGACGGCATTCAGAATATGTGTGTTACCCAAATAAAATTGACAAACAGTAAGTCTTTGAGAAGGGGTTTATCAAGCTAGATGGTGCATTAGAAAAGAGGCTCATCTCCTGTTTCCAAATTGCATCACAAACTGCTTGAAAAAGCTGTAAACTAATTCCACATTGCACAAGGCACAAACAACATTACTCCTGTTTCACACCAATGTTTAAAATTTTTTTTTTTTTTTTTGTAGGTGTCAAGGTACAGAAACCAAATAATAGCACTGGATAGTCTTCAATGTAAAAATGAAATATACAATCAAACCTACATTTATTCAGACACCTTCAACATTTCTCACATTATTACAGTTTTGCCATATTATATATATATATATATATCAAAAATTATACCTGGTGTCTGAATAATTTTTGGTTTGACTGTTTAAAACTACAAAGTAATTTAGTGAAGAGCAGTGAGTGATTTACATTTTAATTTTCTTGGATTAACATTACAGCAGCCAGCAGCTAAATTAGGCGCGGTCACTTTAAGAGA
>NW_020527783.1:0-46453 GCF_003368295.1 Carassius auratus
TTCTGTGATAATAAAAAATAAAACGCCATGTGGAATAGCCTATTGCTGACTGTCTTTCCTGTTATTGTTTTCCTGCAGTGTTAATTTAGTCGGATGACTGACGTTATTCATTGTCGGGAGTCACGACTTCTAGGTGCATTTAAAGGGGCTGGGGGCTGTGTCTGTCATGTTTGAGCGCTGCATGAACGGCTTTTAATTTTTGGTAACGCATGAGTATCTAACGCGTTACTTTTATGAATAGGTAACGCTGTATCATAACTGATTACTTTTAATTGATGGTACGTTGTACCTAACTAATTACTTTCCAAAGTAACTTACCCAACACTGGTGACACCCACCAAATCTTGAAGCTTCGGCATGTTCGGAACAAGTGGCAACCTCCCGCTCTCTCTCGTGAAGCCCATACAATAGACTCCCCATGTTAAACTGCCCAACTTTACAGCAGAAAAAACATGTTTACAGCCTGGTGCAAAAAATTATTTTGGTCTATATACCTAATTTTACCCTTCATGACAACTATGAGGGGGTTATTTTTTTTTTTTTTTTTTTGTATAACTCATCAGTTTGAATTATGTTAAAACTTACATTTCTGCATAATTAATGGCGTGACCGCTAGAGTGACAGGTGGAGGCGATGCTGCTGTCAACGCTGTCGGGCTAGGTGGACGTGGATTCAGCAACCAGCTCCCGCCTTTTTGCCTATTTTTGATTACCCCAGAATGACGCGCAGTGACGCGCTGCCGAGATGGCGACGGCCCGCTCCGCCCACTTTTGGTTTCAAAAACTCTCTTCGGAAACCTATGGGTGACGTCACGGACACTACGTCCATGTTTTTATATAGTCTATGGTCTGGAACTATTTCAGACTCAGTTGGGTGAGAAGAAACATACGAACTGACTCGCCAAACTTTGTGTGAAACGTAGCCTAAGTTACATGATATTATAAGTACTGCATAATATTACAGTAGCAATCATGCTGGTCAGAAATCAAGCTGATATTTACCTGCGGCCTCAGCTGAGTCTGTACAATGCTACTACAGAAGCACTGCTGCTGTCATATTGCTTAAGCTTTATAAAGAACTGAACTACTCTGTCAGTACTTTAATTTGGGGTTGGGGGATAAGAAGCACTCATTCAAGATTTTAACAGTTGTGACATCACCCCATGGGTTTGCAGTCTCAACCCTGATAAAATTTTGCTGATAAGGCAAGAAGCAAAATGACTTCATATAGTTAAACAACTGTCAAGCGCGCTCCTAGTTCGTGCTGGTGTCCATCAACAACAATGTAACGCAATCCTCCTAAAAGTACTCACCTTGTATCAGGAACCAGCGACAGTTCTTCACATATTTCAGCTTACGTACTGTCATAGGTGTTTTATATAAAGAACTACGCTGTTCGAATTAAAAAAGAGAGATGAATAAATGAAGAGGGGGATGCCCTCCGCGCGCATCCACGAACAGAATGTTCTAGCAGTTGGCGAGTAAAACGTCAAAGCAAAACACACCTACACACACACACAAAATAAAATCGAAAGTCTGATGTGTCGCGAAGCTCCACCGCCTTCCAGCTGTCAACTGACTGTGTGAGGGCAAACGCGCGTACACTCACGTTCGCGCGCGATTGCAAACACACTCTATGAAGGAGACTCGTGCACGCTCACCAAGGCGCACTCCCGCTGGCGGCCGTCCAAACAAAGGAGTGCCACTGACATCAGCATGACTGTGCAACTCCTCTGTTCAATCTGAACACCAGTGGAAACCCAATGCAGCCTGACTGACAAACCGAAAGCAAATATATCGAGAACTGACAGTTGTTCTCATTTGTCATGTCTATCATATAATCCATCTCTGAATGCTTAACGGTCTGGAAAATTTGACGTTACGTTTGTTATGCAAGAAGAACAGACATCCACTGGGAAACCCCTCTTCCTAATCCTAGATGAAAATTTGTATTTGCATTGTATCTGTTTGGGCTTGTTTGGATTTTAATAGTCACTGAGGCTACTGTGAGTCAGACTACTGTGAGTGGCATTCCACAATAATGAACAAGCTAATCCACATTTCAAACAGGGAATTTCAGTCTGATGATGTTTGCCCCTAGAAACATAGTCATTAACAATGTTGACACAAACCTGTGCAGTAAAATTCAACATTTAAAACTGTAAAATGTTTAAAAAAAATACAGTTTGCCTTCAACAATTTTTAATTATAACTTTACAACTTTACTCATACTATATTAGCTGTGCATATTAATTTACCTGTGTATCAGATTATATGTAAAATGTTACATAGGTACATCCATACTATTAAGAGTCGATTCTATTTTGTTTAGATTTAGATTTCATGGATCCCTGCAGATACTGTAGCCGATCGTTTACAGTAGGCCTAAGTATTCTTCCAAGGCTTCCTGAAGATCATGTTTCTTATTGGGTTACACCCCAGGCCTTTGACCTTAGCAGCATTGTGAGGTTTGTTTTACTGATTCTTGCATTGTCATTGTCTTAAGGAAGTTATTGAAGCACAAACATAGTTTTCCATGTAAATTCCACCAAGAGCAGGAGATTGCAAGAGCAAATATGTTCAAACAAAGGACAGCAAAGTTTACTGTTACAAAGATCAGGTTACATATGCAAAGCATTTTGTTTTGGCAGTGTTAGCACTGAATTTGTCATTCTTAGTTTTGTGAATGTATTTTACACATTGCATCAATTATTATTTATTTATTATGATAATTATGATATGATTGTAATGATCATTCTGTCATAATAATTATAATATCTACTCATCTTTAAAATAACACATTTTAATGCTATGCAAACTTTAGTAAAGCACTTAAGAATCACAATAAAATATTATAATTTGCCATTAATTACAGGTCTAGATGTTTTGTGTGCGTGTGTGTGTGTGTGAGTGCGTGTGAGATTGTTTATGTGGTTAATGAGGACACAAATTTGTATAATGACATGGTATGACACAGGTATTACAGTGAGGAGGTGGTTTATGAGGACATTTTTAGTGTCTCCGTAATTCAAAACGCTTATAAATCATGCAGAATTAGTTATTTTGAAAATCCAAAAATGCACAAGTTTCCTTTGAGGGTTAGGTTTAGGTGTAGAGTTGGGGGAGGGCAATAGAAAATACAGTTTGTACAGAATAAAACCCATTACGCCTATGGAGAATCCCCATAAACCACATATACCAACGTGTGTGTGTGTGTGTGTGTGTGTGTGTTTGCGTGTTCTTTCATGTTGCACAAGAAGATAATAGACTTTGTCCTATGCTTGCATAACATGCAGTCAGCTTCTTTGCAGTGTTTGCAGGACATCAGGTGCACTCTTTCACGTACACATTCAGTGTCAAGAGAAAAAAGGAAATGCCTAACAGCACAGTGAGACAGCAGAACATGAGATTGACTGAGAACCCTCCATGCACAGCAGCCCCCTCCCATTATGCAACCCTCCCTACATGTTTCTTAGTTAATATTTTTATTATATAAAACCCAATGTATTTGACTGCTTCACAGATTAATTTGTCATGTGTATCAAAATAATTTGCATACTGATTAGTCATCAGAAAAAAAGAGTAACCAACTGAAACTCTTTGACATTTTTTGCAAATTTAAGATTTGATTAATAACATGTTAGTTTTATAATATTATTTGCATAGCCTGACAACTTTAGAGTTTGTATTATCAATTGTTGCAAAAATGATACTTTCTATGTTTCCCAATCCTAAAAACAATTATATCTCAAATTGAGTCAAATACATTGTGTTTGTGCTCCCTCTAATGGTTGCTTTTGAATGACATGCAGCATCATTCCCTAGATTTGCTTTAATTATCGACTGTGATATTAGTCTTTTCTAACTGCTGTTTATACTTTCAAATAGCTGATCGTAACATTGAAGAAAATGCAGCATAAAAGAGAGTATCATTGTTTAGAATTAAAGATCTGAGCAGCATCAGAACAACTAAAGCATGTAAATGACCACAAAATAGTTTTTATTTACGCATTATTCTGCCTATATGTTCATATTATGCATTGACTTTTAAATCTCATGTTGGTTTAGCTTTTCCTTAAGGATAAGAATTGAACAATACATTGTCTAAATATTTTCACTTTTACAAAGAGTACAGTAGCACATATACATGTACATGATTATACACATTCCAGTAATGCAGGACATACAGCAGGGTTTGCATAACCTAAAGAGGATAGAGGAAGTAAGTACGCCAATGAATAAAGAATTGGCAGAAGAAGAGAATGAATGGTGAAATATACATTCTCTACCCATTTCTTGTTTGATTGTCTATGCATTTCACCCAGCACATTGAATCCAGATGGAGATGAGGAGAAAGAACAAGTTAACAACTCAAGAGTCTCTTGGGAATTTTGGCTACACATTTGCTAGATCTTGCCATCACCGAGTGTATGGTGGATATACATCTGTCATGCATTATTGGGGGGGCTGCCAAAGGTGCTTCTCTGGCTTTAGAAACTATGTCAGGGGTATCCGTCAGAATGAGTTTTATCTTTGACTGTTCATTCCATGTTAATTCACATTTATCCATTCTTTAAAGAAATAATACGTTGTAACATACATTACAATATAAACAAAGCTTAACCGAGTCTGGAAAGGCTTTGACCCTACTTCAAACAAACATTTTCTCCCAATCAGTGAGGATTGTACCGCTGGGGTCAGTGACTGTCTCTGTGTATTAAGAGGAAATTGCTTGATTTACAGTGATTTCAGCACATGTTTCGCAGAGCTGGAGCCTCTCCCAGCTTTCCAGACATTTTTAAGAGGGTTTCTGTGTCGGCCAAGTCGATTGGACATAAAATGCTGAGGTGTGTTGGACTAAGGTTAACCCCCCTTGGGTAATCATCATTATATCACTACATGTCCAATTTGGGTTCCTCGGGGTGCTTCAAAACAAAGCAGCCAATGCTTTCACACTCGGCTTGAATGCTGCAAGTCCAAGCCTCTGTCCCGAAGAGAATTCCCCCTGAAATCTTTATGGTGGGATAATTTGTTCCACATGCCAGAGCTCACCCACTAAATCACAGGGTCCCGGTAATCAATGGCTTCCCTGTCTCATTATGGTGTGCTGTGCTGTCTCAGAGCAGGCTTCTGGAGGATAAATGTCCTCTTAGATACAGACAATTGCTTGAAGTCTAAGTCATGTTCTGGATAGGCATCACCAAGCTGGGTATGTGTCCAATCAGATGCGGTCAGCGAATTGGCCGAGAGATTTACGTTGCAACTCGCTTGCCGAGAGGAAGTTCTTGTTCGCGTTTCTGTTTCTAACTATCTTTGTTGTTCAGTCTCCAAAGCAGAACTCCTTTAACACATCACTCAGATACTGTTTTGCTGGAGGAACTCCTTTTCTTCCTCCTTGTATGTGTTCAGCATAGCTAATGTTTTGGATTATTTTCCCGTCTTTTAGGATTTAGCGAAAAGTATAATCACTCTCGCCCTTCAAGCTGATCCAAAGTCGTTTAATGGACTGGATTATATTCCTAAAGACTCAAAGATCTGAGGCAGATGATAGTAAGACCATTTCCTCTGAAATCTGCAGCTTATTTCTGTGTAATGACCATGTGCATGTCAGTTCCGCCAGTTGTGTGTTTCCCAGGAACAGCTACTTCATTCACAGATAATTATACCTTGTTAATCCGTTTGTGTGGATTTCATTTATCTTAAACCTGCTGAGATTGTAGTGATTACAACATCTTGATTTGTAAATGTAAATTTCCTGAGGTGTGCTATTAATATGACATAACATTCTTAAAAGGCATTTACTCAGACATAATACATATGCATGAGTAAACTGTTTGGAAGAGTAGAATATATTTAGGAACGAGGTGTTCAGAAGTGCAGAAGACATAAGCATGAAGTTATAGGATAAAGGAAGAATGAATGAATGTGGTGGGAGTTCTCCCTTCCCTCGAGGGCTCTGAGATGAATGGTCTTTGTCACCATTCACAGACTTTGGATGACTTTCCTCTTGTTATAGCATTGTATGGTGATAACTGGAAAGGAAGTCCACTCACTCATTTACGAGACAGAACCAGCGTGGAACTAACGGTAAACCAGGCATTAACAAGCGTTTTTTCTACAACAGATAAAGCGCCGCTTTGTGGCTTGCTGACCCACGGGCGAACTGACTGTCATGGTTATTGTTTCAAAACACACTTTCTCACCGAGTGGGTGACTCAATGACTAGGACCACATCTCCATCCGCTCATAACCACCATTACTCAAACATTAGTCATGACGACTTTGAGGCGTTGGTATTGAATTGATCATTTTCCATTGATTTAAACTTTGTCAAGTTCTCATGTTTTGGAAACTTATTGCCTTGCATTTTTAATAACCCTATTTTACCTATTTTATTGTTAACAGAATATTGTTTTTCACTCAAATTGTATTTTTATATTCCGTGGAACATTTGGAATATATAAAATAATATTATTTCAGATCACATTATCTGGCTTTATTCAGTTCTGCTCAAATAAGTCATTATATCCCAATTGAATATAAAACGGGCAGTTTGTCAGATACAAGGGGTGCAGGAAGTGAGTTAAATTGTTACTTCTTTATAGTCAACTGTCACAGACTGTAATTGCTCAACTTTAAATGATTATCCATAATAAGGCTGAAGGTAAGAATTCTCATTAAGAGATTCTTCTGGCCCACAGGTCTTTTACAAGGGAAGAGATACTACACTGCTCTAGATACAAGACGGAGGGCAAAGACAGAAAGAAGGGAGGAATAAAACGAAATAGGCAAAATGACTTGGAACTGTGTGGGAAGACATGGGAGGAGCTTACAAAGTATAAACTTGGATGTTTCCTAGCAGTGGAGAGCTTCAGGACGGTAAACGATGCCAAAAGTAAATGAAGAGGACGAATGCACCGTCGCGTTAACAGAACATTTGGCGGATTTTCTTTAAAGTTCAGTCTTCTGGAACACCCGCGAGACGCCAGCAGCTCAGGAACTGACGCGGGGATCAACTCTTCGGGTGCACCGGAGCTGGACTCGGTGTGGCATGCGTGGATCAGATATTACTGCATAGTCCAAATACACTCTCTTGAACTAAAAGAAAGAAAGCGCACTTATTTCGTAAGATGATCTGCTTATTGTTTTGTTCCACTGTGCTGCCGGCGTGTTGTCGTCTTCAACCCGTGAGTACATTTATAGATCTCTCTCTCTCTCTCTCTCTGTGTGTGTGTTACATGTGTTCTTAGCCTACCTTCTTCATCGAATGCGGTTTGTTTCGGAACTTAATGCGTTCAGTAAATAATTACAATTAGTGAACAGAATAGAAAGAAAGTTAAAACTCTAATACAGTGTAAATGAAGTTATTTACAGCGATAATAAAACAAAATCCTCTTGAGTGAATTTTTAAGTATCCTGCATCTGCAAAACAATGTTTTTGTATGTATATAGGGCAAAAACGTGCCAGGTTTCCTGTAATGTTTATTGGATTATTTTTGTTTAATTATTATTATTATTATTTAGCTTTATTTTTATTTTAAAAAGATCTATTTTTATAAGCGAAAATATTATATTTTAAAAACGTAATAATCCTGACACAGGCATGATGGTTTAGAGAGATTTTATATTTTTCATGTCGCAATAAAACAAAATTGTCTATTTACATGTTTGTTACCCTGGACTTAAATCTGGTGGACAAGATTTCCAACATTCTTTTTTTTTATTTTTTTTATACAGTGTCTAGAAAATTACACCACATTTAGCTTCCCAAAATGTCCAATTTATCTAATTTTAACTGAGTTTATTTTTATCTCCAAAGTAGTAAACATCTTCATTAGAAGGTAATTTATAGCTTTGCTTTTGTAATGTATTTTTAATTATTTAATAGATACAACCACCATTGACCTGTATGCAGAGTTTTAAGAAAACAGAATCAATGTTTATTTACATAGCAATGCTATTTTTGTAAATTGTCTGGTTCAACAAACTGAACAACTGATGATATCTGTATGGGTCGCAGCATATTGCACTATATTGAAAAAGTCTGCTAGAGGTTAACATTTCAAAAGGTCAGAGCATAATTCATTTAACACGTGGAGGGTTCAGCCTTACGAACCACAACAAAACTCTGACATCATGCTTCTTAT
This sequence comes from Carassius auratus, assembly GCF_003368295.1. Taxonomy (NCBI): domain Eukaryota; kingdom Metazoa; phylum Chordata; class Actinopteri; order Cypriniformes; family Cyprinidae; genus Carassius; species Carassius auratus. Next base: position 8,147 of record NW_020527783.1, read on the forward strand.
GATTATTGTTGTAATGCACATGTTACTGGATGAAAAAGTTCACCTCAAATCAACACTTATCACAGAGACGATGGATTCTGTTCATAGTGTTGGTGAAATATAGGTGTTTGTGAAAGTTTAATTTACTTTTAATGAATAGCAGAGAACAATGTAACCTGATCAAAGGGCATAATTGCGTTGTAAATAACAAAGGGCTAAATTATTAATAGCTATTGTGAAATACATTTACAATGCAAGCGTATAGCACATTCCCCTTACGTGACATTCACAGGTGTTGGTGCAGGGGAAGATTGAGACTAATTGCATCTAATTAAGTATTGCCTAATTCACACCCTCATTCCCTTGCAGGGGTTTAAGAGAGTGAAGTGCAATACAGCCACTGACAGACTACATTTCCCTCTCTTCTACTTAACATTAAATGCAAAAGCATCAGGCTGGCTTTTCTGGGCCTCAGTGAAATATAAACAGAGTTAAAAGGAAAAAAAATGTGTAGACAGAAGTAACCCTTTAAAAGATCATTGTGGTTTAACAACACGGAATGTCCAAAGGGTGGTCTCACTGTTCACCATCTCAGCGGTAAGATGTGCATCCAGGCTTTCTCTCGGCGTTGCATTAGTGATGACAGAAATACAGGCTTACCTCATGAGTCCTGCTGATCTGAAACCAAATATCCTAATGCTCATTTCCTATTCAGACACCTGCGGTAAATACTTGTAATTGCTCCTGTCATTAAATGGTTTGAAGTGAAATGTTTTCGAGTCACTTGAATCAAAACAGCACCTTGTAAAGACTGTTAAAAAGTAATACAAGACCATATCGGGATCCTCTTTCATTAATTCCATAAGATAAAATGACTGATTTGTATCATTCCCTTTTGTTACGGAGAGAAATGTCACCCTTTAGGCTCGGTCTGAGTGCGTGTTGAAAATGTAATCTCTCTTTTAAGGTTCGTCTATCAATCTATCCATCTTGATGTAATTACATGTAATCACTTGGCAGTTCCTTCATCACCTCCATTACTCAGTCGTGCTGCACTGACACATTTTTTGAGGGATTCCACATTGTCACATTACAAGACTGATAATGAACTCCAAAAGGGTTCCTGTTATATTAATTATCTGTGATTGTTCAGTGCAGTGATAGATGTCAAATTTAAGAAGCACTTAAAGAAAGGACACAACTGGAACACTAAACGATATGTATATTTAAAGTTTGACCCTGACATTGTTTACACTTTGCTAGTTTCATATATTTTTTCACACATTAATAAAACCAATATTTAATATGCATATATTTATTTGAATGTCCATTTATTTATTTTATGTGCATTCTGCAGTGAGATCATTTTTAATGAACAAACCATATGCATATATAAACGCTGACCCTGTAAACAATATTTTTTACACTTTGCTAGTTTTATATATTTTTCTCACATTAGAAAAAACCTCAAACTAATATTTTATACGCATATATTTATTGTTCAATTATTTATTTTATTTGCCTTCTGTGGTCAAATCATTTTTAATGAACACTAAAACGTGTATTTAAATGCTGATCCTGGTAAAAAATATTTTTTACACTGTTCTAGTTATATATCTTTGCCTCACATAACAAAATAATCTGAAACCAGTGTGTTCATTTGCATATATTAAATGTTCATTTATTTACTTTATGTGCATTTGGTGGTCAAATAATCTTTTTAATGAACACTAAACAATATGTGTGTTTAAATGCTGACCCTGGCTAGTAATATTTTCCCCACATTGTTTCACGAAATAATCTCAAGCAATTATTTCTGGTGCATATATTTATTTAATATGCATTTTGTGAAATGTATTTTATTTGCATTTATTTAGTATTTTAGTGTAGCTATGTTATAAGGGGGGAAATGTACAGTCAGACGGACCATCTGACTGTAGTGTTCCCTTTCATAGTAAACGGATATTATCTCCTTTTGTGATCATCTTGCATATCCCACATTGCTCTGATTTAGGCTGTCACTATCAACTTTTCTGATGTGTTAGTCATGAGGTCGGTCTGTCTCCTCCTTTAACGTCACATAACTTGAGCTCACCCATAACCAGACAGCTCCTAATAACCGTGATGCCTCTTTCCAGCTTTAATCTGCTATATCTCACCCTCCCTTAGAGGTGGCTACAATCTACCCTCAAGACCCGGCCCTTTCCATCGGCTCCAGCCTGACAGCCACATGCTCAGTGAATCCAGACCACGGTGTTCACGCAGGCTCACTCTACTGGACGCTGAACGGGAAGCGTCTTCCCAGCAGCACCTACAGCATTCTGAGCCCCACTGTGATCAGCGTCACCCTCCCTCGGCTCTCCGGGTCCCGCCAGCGCTCCGGAGACAACCTCGTGTGCCATAACAGCGGGGGTCATGTGCTGGCTGGCTCCTGCATCTATGTTGGCAGTGAGTCCGTCTACCATATTGTTCGGATTTACTCTAGGCTCCTGTACAACTACCGAGTGTGTTTAATTGGTGAATGTGCACGCAGTCCAACTTAAATACAATTAAATGGATTTTGTGGGCAAGCCTGGAGCCTTGGGGAATATGGGTCAGATGTGGAAGTATTAGAGAGTCTTTATGATTTGACCCCCTGCCACTGAGTCACAGTTGTTGCAGTATTTAATTTTTTTCTGCCTGTCCGCCAATGAACTCGAGAGTTGTTTAAGCCCCTTAAGATAGCTATCTGTTCCACTGTTATGCTTTTAGCACCTGTGTGGTCCATTATAGGCGCTTTCCTCGACTGACACGTATGACAGAACAAATGTACTGCATTTGTCAAGTTACATGGAATGGTGGCAGTTTGGAAAATTACAAACACAGACACACACACACACACACACACACAAGAGTGAGACAAAGTCAAGGAAGCGAGTGTCTGTCTGGTCATTTGGAAAAAAGATTGAAAGCCAAAAATGGAGAGATGTGGTTATGATAAGTGTGTGTGTGAAGTGCTGTGTTGATTCAAGCTCTCTATGTCTCTGAGGTCTCCTCTGTAAGGTTTGGTTCATATAATCACAGTCTTATACTTAGACGCAGGGTCTTTTGTTCACAGCTGAATGGAATCTTGGCCCCATTCCTGAACTTAAATGAGGATGACAGCTGAAGACACTCATCCATTATTGAAAATATTTAAAGTCAACACAAAGTGAAAATTTACCCTATTTACTTTCTTGATACATGTTACTCGTCTTATTGTGAATGATTCATCTGTACCCATTATTCCAAAAATGGTAGCATTCATAAACTTTAATCTTTCTTTTGTTTTGAAATTACTTGTATTTTGCTCAAAAATACAGTAAAAACAGTAATATTGTGCTGCTTTGGTTTTCAAGAAATATTTTAAATTATAAAAAAAAAAAGTGATAAAATAAGTTTAATGTATTCATGCTTATATTTTTGTTTTGTATATTATATATTATACATTATAATATAATTATTTATGTGTTATTATTTATAGAATTACTTATGATTATAATTATACAATATAATATATATAATATGTTATTTTAACTGAATGGATCCTTGCTGCTCTCTCTCTCTCTCTCTCTCTCTCTTTCTATATATATATATAATATTTTCAGTTTATATTTTCATGTCTTTCCCTTTATTTTTCAAACCTAGCAACTATTTTTTGACAGATTTTCTGTATTAACCAGCAATTACAGCATGTACTTTTAATGAAGTGTTATAAGAGGCATGAGTCACTTTGCACTAACTCACTTTGACAGCTAACTTATTCTTGTCTGTTTTTGTAGTGCCTCCTGAGAAACCTGTGAATCTTACCTGCTGGTCCAGGAACACTAAAGACCTCACCTGTAGATGGGCCCCTGGGGGCCAGGGGGAAACCTTCATCAAGACAAAATACACACTCAAATATAAGCTCAGGTCAGTGCCACAGGTCATTTTCACTCATGTCAATGCCTCTTCTCAAATTCACGCCTTATCTTGTTTGTTTATGTCATGTTCTTACATGCCCATTCACTGGAGGACAGTGGAAGGATGTTTAAGGATGTCTCAAACCAACAATCTGTGCTAATCCCTCTTGATGGGCAGATGCCATACACTTTTATTTTTTTGACAGGGAAAATCCCTTAAATAAATTGCTTCTAAATACTTAAAATTAGCCTAAAATTTTTTTTGTGCGTTTCAGTATTGTCTTTCACATTTTCTTTTATTTATTTATTTATTTATTATTAATAATTGGCTTTCATGCCCAGTGGGCAGATGGATGCAAATTCCACACAGCAATTTTCACATCCCAAACCAGGAGCAATAAGCCCTTTATTAAGGAATTATTCCCACATTTGTGTCCAGTTATCAGTACGCATCAGAAAATAAACCTTGTTCGTACACCTGTAGGTGGTATGGACGAGAAAAGGAATGTGAGGACTACAGCGCGGGAGAACCATATACATGCTACATCCCCCGCGACCTCGCCCTCTTCACGCCCTACGAGATATGGGTGGAGGCCTCCAACCAACTCGGAACCGCAACATCTGACGTCATCTACTTGGATATCTTAGACGTGGGTGAGTGCTTGACCTTTGACCCCTTTTTCAGGACCAGCCCCAAGTGTTCTCCTCATGAAGGACCATGTGCAACATGAGAGCGCCACTCCTTGTAAAAACTGGGTGCAGGCGTGACGAATTGCAGCAGTCTGTCTCGGCGTCATCAGTATCGCTTTGCCTCATACAGCATCTATCCACCTCCTCGCACGTACCTGCAAAGCCTTGCAGCCCCCTCCTTCACAGACGAGTGGAATTTTTATGAAGTTTTCCGCTAATTCCAGTACCGTGACCTGCCCGGGGCTACTGTTTAGCAATGTGACTGGAATAGGGTGAAGTCTGTTTTGTTGAATCCTTAAGATCTTATGTGCTTTGAGTGCGGGCCAAGCTTGCCCATAATCTCTTCAAACAGACATTTTAGACGACAAACATCTTCATAAAAATGGAATTAGTATTGTTAGGACTTAAGTCGGGGGCATTTTGTCTTGGCAAGACTTTAGAAAGTATTTGAAATTAAATTAAAATAGCCTGAGCACAAACCGAAGCCCCCCCCCCCCATCCTCAAAAAAGAGATGAGAAAGGTTATAAACTTTTACATCCTGTGAGTGTAAATCAGGGTAACTGCACCTGAAGTGGGAGGCAGGGTGATTTTGAATGGAAAAATCATAAGAGGAAGGTGGGTGCTCCACCAAACATGCCATAGTTATGACACAGACACCACACCTAGTGCCTCCACCTTCTTAGCAACAGAGACAATGCTCATCTATGTTGCCAGTTAATTAAACAACAGCTTTGAGGTCCAAGCAGACTACAATTACTTGGAATTTGAAGCACTAGCAATGCTATATCATTTTATAGCAGCCTGAATACAAAATGCGTGCAAAGCGGAAAAATACAGAGCAATTAGTAAACTAGATTATCGGGAAAGCAGCATATATTTCATCTCAGTTGAATCACAAGATCAAAAGTCTCTAGTCTCGGCTTGCAGACCACACAAAGTTCGCTCACTGATCAGCTGGTGCATATTGCACACAAAACATGGAAAAAGCGTGTGATTGGCTAGTTTTATCAAACTTATCGCAGTAAGTGAGCCACACAGGTTTTTTCATTATAACAAACTTGAGACAATACCCTGTTTTTTGTGATGAAGTAATTACAGGACAACATTCGCAAGGTTAGTGGCATCACTGTGTTCTAGATAGATATCCATGAGACCAGAACTATTAGTAATTATAAAATAAGTTTATTCTGTGTTTTCTGTACTTATTTGTGGAGACTGACTTTATTTGAATATTTTTTCTTTCATACAGAGCTGAAATTCATTAAATAGATAGATAGATAGATAGATAGACAAGACTGGATGCATTAAACTGAACTAAAATTACTAAAGTGGTTCAAATGGTAAGATGCAGAATTTTAATTGTAATTTGAATGTAAAGAATTAATGGAACTGAATACAAATTCTAAAGATTTTCAGTAATGAAAAGATGGACGAGTAGATGATAGAAATTTCATAATATTTCATAAATTACATTTGTGGATCAGGGTGGAAGAAAATTTCATTTTCTAGAACCCTTGTCAAACTGCAGTTCAATAAACTCCTTTTCCGTGTCATTTCAATTCAAATTCCAGTTCAAGCTTTCAAGAAGTTACAATGAGGTCTTTTGTTGCAGCGTCTCCAACCTTATCACATGTTGTTTGTGTCGTTTCCTCTCAGTGACGACAGACCCACCGACTGATGTGACCGTGAGCCGAGTGGGCGACCTGGAGGACCAGCTGACTGTGCGCTGGGGGACACCGCCTGCATTAAAAGACTTCCTCTTTCAGGCCAAATACCAGATCAGATACAGACTGGAGGAAAGCAGCGACTGGAAGGTACGGTAGCACTCTCGATCAGTGACCACACGTCATCGGCTCTCTGCCCATTATCCTGCTTACTATTACCATCTTCCCACTTCCACACCCACTTGTTTTTGTAAGGCATACTTTGTATGTATGCTAGTTAGTGTCAGTTTCTCGATTTTAAAGCACTTGCAGAGAGCGAGGCGATGATTAATTAGAGCGGTTCAAAAGATAACAGCCATGTTTCAGTAGAATTTGGGTGTTTGTATTACTTGTCCGAAACGTCATTTCCAGCTGTAGCAGAACAGCACATGGTTTCCAGTCCTCTGGCCACGGAAGAGTCCGGCTAAACTTTAGGCCGGGCTTCAAATAAACGTAGGCTTTCACTGTCCCCATTTCGCTCATATGGATCCAATCAGTTGGCAGGTTTTCTTCTGAAGCTGGGCAGAGTTGTCTTACATACATTTTTTTCCCCCTTACCCATCATTGTTCTGTCAGATGCACAGTCCTACATAGTTAACAAAGTCAAAATATGACAGTGACCATCAAAAGCACATCACAGAAGACGATCGAATGTTTTCAAAACACGTTTAGAGAGCTGTTTTATCACCCGGGCCGTTCTCAACCCCACAGATTGCGTACACACCCTGTGCAAAGGGAAATAATTACCCAGAATGCCTGTTATATGGCAACCTGATGATGTTAACATTCTGCCCCTCATCAATAGTAACGATGGTCCTCGGATTACGGAGCCATGCATATTAGCCGTGTTTGTAGTTTTTGAAATGTGAAACTTGGAAGGGACTGATTCAGGGGATTGTAAATAATTATAGGGGGCCCAGGCCGTTTCAACATTCCTGCAATCGAATCCCATATACCTCTGCTTTAATGCACATGAAGGAGGTAGCACGAGACTGGCATGACACTGTCTGTGTGTTGTAGGATGCTGTCTGTGCCCATGCAATTACTCAATCTGTAATAAGCAATAGATAACAGATTTTCTCTCAGTGTAGTGTTTCTGCTCGTGATGTATATGTAGAGCCAGAAGGCAGACCAATTATTTATATGTGTGTGTCCCTGTTATTTACCTCCTGTCTTTGTCTCTGACATATGTTGTATATCCCCTAGGAGCACAAAAGGGGGAAATTGCTTTGTTCTTCTTCTTTGTAGATGAACTTGTGTGAACTTGCTTAAGGGTTTTGAAAGTCAATGGCTTTTTTTTCCCTTCTTATAGAGAACATTAAATATGCCCGTTAGGGTAACAGTGTGTGTGTGCTATGTGGACCCTGTAGGTGTTTGATGTAACAGACTGTTTTGGGTGTCTTTCTCTGCAGGTGGTGCATGATGTTGGGAACCAGACTTCCTGCAGGCTGGCAGGGTTGCAGCCAGGCACGGTGTATTTCGTGCAGGTGCGCTGTAATCCGGTCGGGATTCTGGGATCTAGGAAAGCAGGCATTTGGAGTGACTGGAGTCACCCAACGGCAGCCTCAACACCACACAGTGGTAAGAGAAATATAATTTAAGTGATTCTTGCAAAAGAAGTTACTTAGAACCTCTTTACTTTTCTATGCTAATACTATGGGGTTTTTTAAGTACCTTGTAAGTACAATGGTAAATAATAAGATTTCATTGCTGTAGTTTACACTTTTCTAGTTTACAATAGAAAATAATACTATTTCTGAATTTTGTACAATAACACATCCCAAATTAGCTTTTTGTTTACTGGTATAAAACCAGATCCATGTTCAAAGTCACTGTAAAATATTAATAAATGTAAATGCACACAAATTATCATAATCTCTTAACGTGTATTTTTTCATTTTTTTTGCATGCTTGGCAACCACAAAAAAAATAAAAAAACGTAGCTAATGAACTATATTACATTTTGAAATTAATGGTTATTTTAATCATTATTATTAAAACCTTAGTTAACTACATTAGTGAACAATGAAATTGCATTTTTTGTCTTATTGTTAATAACATTTTTTATTAATTTTATCATTAGTAAATCAAAAGTTGTACCTAATAATATAGTTTAACATGAAATTACAATGAACAGTTAAATTTGCATTAAAAAAAATTAAGAAGTAAAGTTGAATGATTGCTCCTTGTTAGTTTAATTTATTCACTTTAACTAAAGAGTTACCAGTTAATTTTATAAAAGCATTAACCAACATTTTTGACATGGCTAAGTTGATTAGACACTTCGGCTTTGTGAAATCAATGTTAATATAATATAAATTAATATCTAAAATAATAATAATAATAATAATAAAATACAATGCATTTTGCTTTTTTACGCTATTACATTTATATTAGAAGATCCATTCATGCAGATTATGAAAGTATAATTATTTAAAACTTGGACTGATCGAAATGATAGCCTAGCAGTATTGTAGTGCAACGGGCCTCATGTGGGAACCATAAGTTTGATTCCAGCTTGCATTGTACAAAAATCCCTCTCCCAATTATTTCTGGTATTATTTAATGTTTGTATTATTGAAAATGACAGAAAGGCCAAAAGCAACATAGAAAATAAACAATATAACCAGCGTCACTAGTTAAATGGTAGCAGCGATACTCGGATTGAGATGTTGCCTTTGCTGTCCTTCATCATATTTTCACATTTTGAATGTGTCATGCAGTCCATCCTATAATCAGATACATATTTCCAAGACGATGCTCAGTCCAGCAGACACCAACTAGCAGATGCAACGCATTACTTTAGTCATACATCTCCTCATTTTGTGGCTTGCCAGAGAGCCACGGGGGAGTGTTGGATATAGTTTTTTTTTCAGAGGATTGTTTCTGAAGATTAACAGATTAACTCCTCTGCACATTAACTCTTCTGGAGCAGCCCACATCTGGAGCTCAGAAACCCGCTGTTTATTTAAAATGGAAAAGGATTTATTTTTATCCCAATATGTGTTTGGTTGGCTGTGTAAACTGTGGCCTGTATCTGTGATAAGCTTGATGCATGTACGATGGGCGCTTGTTTCCCCTGGATGGACACGTGTTGATTTTTGTCTATCGCCCCGCAGAGCGGCTGCTAACAGGGTCATGTGACTCGAAGGTGGGGCAGCAGAACTCCACGCTGCGGAGGGATTTGAAGCAGTTCTTTGGCTGGGTGCGCAAACACGCCTATGGGTGCAGCGGTATGAGTATCAAACTTTATGATCAGTGGCGGGTCTGGCTGCAGAAATCTCACAAAACACGCAACCAGGTAGGTAAGCAGCTTTTTATTCACATTCTACTTGTTTTTGAACCCAAACTCCATTAATCACCCTTTAGGTGTCTGGTTTGCTTCAGCTTTAGTTTCTTCAACTGTTATGCCAGGATTTTTTGCTCTCATAACACTGCGAGACTGGATCCAAGCCCTTGAGTTATTGGAGTTGCCCGAGTTAATTGAATTAAAGTGCTTCTGGTGTTATTGTACTGCGTTTCCTGTGTTTTGCTCAGCAACCGCTGAAGTAAATAACATGAGGCGACTCATATGATTTCAGGTAACTTTTCATAAACCGTTGTAGTAACTTAAAATAAACTCGAGTAATGAAGTTCTGCACGCCGAGTATGATTCAACATATGTGTTCAGTTCTGCGAGATTCCACAGTAATCTTGTTTTGGAAATGACAGGGATTGTCCTTCACTCGAGAGAATACACTCAGCTTCTTTCATGTGTCCCTAGTGTGTTGTGGTCTTTGTTCTGTATGAAAAAAACAACTTGTCAGCATCTGGAAAGTTCTGACTTCATACTAGATGATCCGCCGGTACGTCAAGACAAGAACAACAAGAGATGAACCCATAGCAATAACACTAATAATATTTCATTATCCAAACCGCAAATGTGACCCTGAACCACAAGTGTTAATGTTTTTTACAATTGAGATTTGAAATTGATGTGACATACAGCCAAGTAATGGTGACCCATACTCGGAGTTCGTGCTCTGCATTTAACCCATCCACAGTACACACACACAGCAGTGAACACACACAAACACAGTGAACACACACCCGGAGCAGTGGGCAGCCATTTATGCTGTGCGCATTTATCTGATTGCTGTAATATTGTCTGCTTTCAGGTTCTTCAAGGAGATAAATCATAGCACGTCGCCCCTGGCAGGCAGAAGATTTAACAACAACGGCACACTGTGGAAGAATTCACATTTTCCAGACTGCTGTTTGGCTCAGTGCGAGAAACTTAACGTACAGCTGGACTCAAAACGGGATGTTCAAACAACAAAAGGTGATGGGCATTTGGTCCCTCGGACACAGATTAAATTGTGCAGTTCTCTAAAATGCCTTATTATAAAGGAAAACAAACTCTCTTTGATATTAGCCACGGAGATCAAATGGACTATATCTTCGCATCTCGCTATCCTTGGAGACAAGTTCTTGATCGTGTTGGGGAGCAATTAATTAAAGGTCATAATTTGCACATTTCCTGATGACTATGCATGAGCCATGCTTAGTCAACCTGACAAATGGTCTTTGTGTGGACCCGTGATGTTTTCAGATCTTGCTAACATTAGCCGACCTGTACGTTAAAGGGGTTCCTCACAGACAAGTGGAAAATGTCTGAATGTTTTTTTTTTCAGCCAGCATTTTGTTTGAATTCAAGACAACTGGAATAATATTAAAACCATCCAGTTTTATCAAAGGTACCTTTCATGAATGTTTGAGTGACTACAGCAGTTTTCCTAAAAATCTGACTGGTATACCTCACAATGCATCTTGCCAATTTTCAGTCTCCTGTTTCTTTAAGTAACCAGTATATGACACCATATCAAAAGTTGCAATGCAATGCAATGCTGAACATATCAATACATCGAAATAAGCCTCTCACTTAAATAAGTCCCACTGCAGGATCTACAGACATTCACTATATTCAGGATCAACACTACGACAGAGGTAACATGTTGGAACCCCAGGACGGACTCATGTTGTTTCTCGTGTTTATATATGTGTCGCAGTTACAAAACTGTGACTGTGTTTGTAGCATTGAACTGTTTGGAAATAATTTTATGTATTGAGACATTTTACTGCTTTTATTTTTGTACTGAATTATATCCGCATATTTAAATTTAAAGTTATGTTTTGACTCTTAAGTTATGTGTAGGTAGATTATATTATTATTGACTGAACTGTAAAACCCTAATATTGTTCATTAAATCCTTCTAAAATGAATAAAACCTATGAGCTCTGTTATTTTTGACAAAAAAACAAAACAAAAAAACACTCTGAATCTGTGTTTTGGCCTTTTAAAAATACACTGGCATTTCAAAATCTATTTGTTTACAGAAAATAAGCTTTTTAACCATATTAGAATTTCATGTTTTCGTTATGGTTTTAAGCTTTAACATCAATATATGTTGTTGTATATATGCTTAAACAAGTATAAACAATTATGATTATTATTATTTTTTAATATGTGTGAGTGTGTGTTTGTGTGTGTGTGTATATGTGTAAATATGTGTGTGTGTATATATATATATATATATATATATATATATATGTGTGTGTGTGTGTATGTGTGTGTGTGTGTTTATATATATATATATATATATATGTGTGTGTGTGTGTGTGTGTGTGTGTGTGTTTCTTTCTTTTCAGCATTTAGATATAGTCTCTGAAAACAAGTCAATTTTCCTTGTTCATTGCTATTTTTCACAGTTATTTATCTTTAACTACACTGTAAAAACAATTCTGTAGTTTTTACAAAATAATTTTGGCAGCTGTGGTTGCCAGAATAATTTTGTAAAAATACAGAAAACTGTAAACACATTTACGTCAAAAACTGTTAATTTTACAATATAAAGCTGTAATTTACAAACAAGAAAATGTGAATATAAACCAGTAAATTCAACAACACACAAAATTAAATCTGTTTTGTACCTTGAAAATACTGACAACCACCATAATGATAAAGATGGTACTGTATAAGAGAAAGCCACATGAAGTATCAAAGCTCATCACAAGTAGCTTCACCACAAGCAGAAGTATATATTAACATATAGAAGGTGCACATTTATGGAAACACAAAACACCATCATGGTAACACACGTGATACTTAAATAATGCAAAAAACTTTCATTAAGCAACAGAAGATGTAACATAAAGCTCAAATGTACATAACTGATAACAAAAACTATTTAAAAACATGGTTATTTAAACAAAATACTTTCAAACGTGGAGTGTCACGCAGGGAATTCTGGGAATATCAGTTTACAGTTTTAGACTGTAAATTATACATTGATTTGTTCTTTTTTTACTTCTAAAAGCTGTATAATTAACAGAATTTTACTTTAAATTTACATTAAATGCTTTGTTAGATCTTTTACAGTTTTTCCCTGTATATAGTACGGGAACTTACTGTTAACCTATTATCAGTTTTTTTTCCGTAGCGTTTTTACAAAATTTTACAGTTAAAATTACACTTATTTTTTACAGTGTACTTAGAAAACTAATGAAAACAAGAAAACTAATGATTTGGAACTTATTTCTCTTTGTTAAGAAGTGGAGTACAAGGAAACAATTACAAACAGATACAGAAATAGCAAAAAACAATTGCACAAAGCAGAAGTGTTTTGCCAGAGTATGATCCTCTTCAGGGAAAAAGATTAATGTGTGTACGAGCAGTTGTCTGGTTAAATTAGTGCTCTTCCACTGGCCTCTTCCACGGTCAGTATTTCACTTTTCCCTAAGTAACACCCACAAAGAGCAAAAAATAAAATTCTTTAGGCCACTGGGTTTAGAGTCCTTAACATTTTAGCCCTGTGATTTCAAAACACGTGACTTAAAATAAAATACGGCCTATGCTCTTCTAAGGGTTGTAACAATGACCCTTACTGTAACCGTAATCCCTGTTCTGCTTATTGTTTCTCGAATAAGTGTTTGTAAAGTGAGTCCTCAGGCACTTTCATGCTGCAAAGATCAAGAATATGCTCGATATCAAGTTGCAGAATAACATTCCCTGCTTTTATTTAAGCTCTTAAAGTACCCATGTTGATTAGGAGTTAATGTACCAGCTATATGAAAACCAGGTGATGGATATGTTTGGATGCAAATTCATATTGCTTTTTTTTTCAGTTCCAGTCCTCTCTGGCTACATGCCAGAGGTCATCTGTTGTGTTACCTGCTTCTACACGAGGCACCCAGTCTGGAGATAGAGAAGGTTAATGTTTAATGTCCGCTCACTGGTCAGGGATGACGTCTCAGCTTTCACAAGACACACTTTCTTAGCATGCTAATTACATTTTGCGCAGTTTTCAGTCAGTTTGAGCTGCCGAAGAGAAACGGATTTTGTTAAAAGCAATGCATTGTTTGCTCAAAGTAGCTTCAGACAGGTTAAATCAGAGTAATTCATGTTACAGAGGAACTTGATATGGTACATCCTACTGTAAAACTATGCCACAGAAACAAGAGCAGCTTTCCAGAAGTTTCATTTGTTTTGAGTACTGGTTGAAGGTGGCCATGGGAACAGCGAGATTGACAGATCATATCAATCATACAATGTTACATCACCCACTTTAATAAAAAAAAATATCTTTGTGAAAATATAAAATGTCTTTTGCTCAACACTTTAGAACTGATCACAATGGAAAAAAAAACATATATATATTAAATATATAATTCATTTTCCATTTCTTTCCCATGACTTTTTTAATTGTTGTTTTTATTATTATATTTAATATTAATGTTTTTAATGTTACTAGGAAAATGGGGAAATATTCTGTACTTTATTTATTTCCTTATAGTGATAACAGACATTTTTACCACATTCATACTTCAGTCCATCAATTCATACTTTAATACATTTCATAATTAATATTTTGAAAGTTTCCTGCACCCCTAGAAATATCTGGAACTTAAAAAAAATTTGATTTCCAGGTCTAGTAAAAAAAATAAAATGAAATTTATAAAATAAATAACATAATAGGCCATTGGGGGAAAACTATTTTGTATACTTTTCTATAGCTAAAAGGTACTCTGTAAATGTGATTAAAATATTTTTTTATCACAAGCTGATGACAGAAAGTACAGAATATCTCTCAGTATTTACATTTGAGGCAGCTATTAGTATATAATCTTTTTATCTCAAAAGAATAAAGTGGTCCTACAATATAAACATTAGTCATTTCAAATAGCTGTCGGCTGTCTATTTCACATTATGTAATTAGCTCATTAGCTGCCGTTTACAGACAAGATGCCAAGGAAATCTGTAATGAGTAAAGATATTGAGATGGACATTGTTGTAGCCTGGACATGGATAAGGTTTCTTGCGCTTGTAAGAGTCATTCATAATTCAGGTCTCAGTTGTATCTCTCCAGTGTGTCTAAACTGAAACTTCAACCTTTCCTGGACCTCCTTGAGCACTCTTGCTGCCGATTTTGCTGTCAGCTCTTTAAGCTCACCAGAAAATATACGCGGCATGGGGGAAGTGGTTAGGCGGCGCCCCATCATTGCTGGCAGGGAAAGAGGTGAGTTTGTGACCTCTCATTTCAGTGGATTCATTTGTCCAAATGATTGTGTTGAAAGATATATTCAGCAAAGTGAGGAGATCTGACGATTTATTTTAGCACAGGGCTCTGTTAGTAGTTCAAGCTCCTATTTGGCTCTTGAGACTGGATTGGCAGTTTGATGAAAGAAACTGTCAGTTAGGTCTTTTATTGCAACACCTGCTTGTATCATTCTGAGAATAGAACGTCTTTTCTCTGATCTTTTCTTGTTTTGGCCAAAGCTTTGAAAAGATTGTATGACATTTAACTGTGTAGCAAAATTCATACGATTTCAAATGAAAGTTTACAGCCAAGGTTTTAGAAATGTGCACAGCATGTGTGACCTCTTATGTCTCACATGAATCACATTCCATAGTTTTATTTTAGATTTAATAAAAAAGGAAATGACTCATGTATAGATAGCAGATGTATACCTTATATTTACTAAGAAAACTAATCAGCTAAGCAGACATACTTGCATCTGTTATCAATTACAATTCCTTGTTATTTAGTATTATTTTACTATTATAGTTTTATTAATATCTAGAATTTCCATTTATTTAAATATTTTTACATTTATATCTTTGTTTATTTTATTTTTGGTTTTGGTTTTAGTTTAATTTTTAGTCAATTAGTTATGTGCTTTTGTAATTTTTATTCGTTTTTTATTTTATTACAATTCAGTTTATTTTATTATTGCTATTTAATTTATGTATATGCATTTCAGTTTTCTTATTCTTCATTTTCAACTAATGAATAATGTATGTAGTTTCAATTAGTTGCCGAGGCAACATTTCTAATTTTTTCTAATCTCATATTTATATATATATTTTATTTTAGCTGTATTTCAGTGAACAAAAATGTTTTCATATTTCTATGAGTTTTAGTTAATGATAATAACCCTTCTATACCGTACAAATCCTACCAAAAAAGTTCTATTTAGGTTTCATTTGTTTTTATTTCATTTTTATTTTTTATTTATTTTCAGTTATTTTAATGCTTCAGTTATTTCAGTTATTTGCCAGTCATTTCAGTTAGTCTCATTTTTGTTTATCTTAACTTTTTTTATGTATTATATATGTATATGTATATATACATATATATATATATATATATATATATATATATATATATATATTTTTTTTTTATCAACTTAAATGTTTTTGTTAATGATAATAACCATAATTACAGTACAATACTTTCATTTGAATTATTGTTTTATATATATATATATATAAATATAAAAATAGCTTTTAATACTTCTAGTTTTAGTTAATGATAATAATTACCCAACACAATTTCAGTAATAAATGCTAACAGGCTGCGCACTCTGTGTTTTTGTTTATGTCCACAGGGCCCGGGCCGGGGCGTTATGCTCTTCCCCCCACTATCGGTTACATCAACCATGATTACACCAAGCCCAGCAGCCCGGCCTACTCCTTCCACAGCCGCATGAGCAGCAACAGTGAGTGACACCACATGAAATCAAACTCTTCTCACACTGACAGATGACATGATCCACTCAACTAATGCTGGCTTTAATCATCTGAGAATGCTTTTAACAAACATGTTCATGGATAAAATGGATATATATCAACGTGGCATTCCCATGAACTGATAATTTCATAGATTAATTAGTGTCTATTATGCACCACTGAAATATTAGGTGGATTTACACACACACCCTCAAATATTTAGATGCCTAATTAGTGACATGTAACGTCTGCTTCCTCATGGAA
This sequence comes from Carassius auratus, assembly GCF_003368295.1. Lineage (NCBI taxonomy): Eukaryota > Metazoa > Chordata > Actinopteri > Cypriniformes > Cyprinidae > Carassius > Carassius auratus. The sequence goes on from NW_020527783.1 coordinate 24,752, forward strand.
GAAACGGAGAACACCCAGTCGGATCAAAGTATTCAGACAAGAATCCTTGCACATCTGGACTTTATATTACAAACAACAGCATGCAATATAATGATTAATGTTATTTCACTGGCATATTAAGCTAATAAAGTCCACATGCTTGATTTTAATCCATATGTTTGATTTTAATTCACTTTAAATAGCATTTCTCTAGCTTAAACAGCAGAGCATGATACTAGCAACGGCAACACTGTCAGAAAAAATGGTACAAAACTTGACACTGGGAGGGTACCCTTTCAAAAAGGTACATTTTTGTACCTTAATTACCCTCAAATGGTGATACTACCTAAAATGAGAACCTAAATCGTTCCTTTTACCAGCCCAGTGACAGCTTTTCTACCAGTTTTTATTTCTGAGAGTGATGTTGCTTTGCGTACAAGTATCTGCCAAATCTAATTCTGATGTGTTTTCTCATAATGTTTCTTTTGAATAGTGGTGTCTGTGGATTCCAGTCCAGGGCCGCAATATCATGTAGATGCCAAAATGACACGCTTTGGTAGAGACGGTACCCCATCGTACTCCATGCTGGGCAGAAAGAAGAAGACAGGTGGGTTTTCACCTTTTTTATAACACAGATCTGATGTGTATGAGGTCAACATGCAATGGCATACAGAACATATTTTACTTAACGTTACATATTCATGAATAAAACAGGATAGTCAGTAGAGTCCAACCGTCAGGTTCCGTAAGGAAAAATCTCATTCATTTTCTCCATAGGGGAATAAACTTTTTAAAGCCTACTACGAGCTACAAGGTTGTTCATTTATGTTAGGTTATATACTTTTGTTTGAAGCCAGCAGACTGCATTATTTCAACTTTTTCTAAACTCATGTTTAACAGCTGATTCTTTAGTGAGAAGCTGCATTTCCCATGACTTGTACCTTTGTCAGATATTCAAATATGTTTGTAATGTTGAGGTTGAAAAAATAAAAGGGCACTCAATAACAAACTCTCACTCTATAAGAAAAGAAATTGGGCCGGGCTTATATTTTATCCATCTGGGATTGGTTATATATATAATGAAAATGGGAATTGCCAGAATGTAAGGGTTCACTGAGAGAGGCATCTGAAAAAAACACACACACAAAAAAACATGCACATGCACTTTATGGATGAATCATGCAATGGTAATGTGTATCCAGAAAGTAAATAGCATCATTTTATGTCATATTCACTTAAGCTTTTAAGAGGGGATGCATAATCATATAAAGAAGTTGCTGATTCTGTGTTTTTGATCAGCTGATACATTCCAGACTCCTGGACCCGGAGCGTACAGTCCTGAGAAAGCTCCACCTTTGAACCTTCACCACAAACCTCCGTCTTACACCATGGCCTACCGCACACGCTACCGTAGTGTGGACCCTGTACCGGCCCCCAACCGCTACACCTTACCCAACCTCTTCAGCTCTCACGTTCCTCACAAACCCGCCAGCGCTAGCTTCACCATGTCAGCACGCAGGAAAGCAGGCGGCCCATCGGAGGACCTATCCATGACCCCAGGGCCTGGCCGTTACAACAGCACAGAGCCGAGCGTTTACCTGAACAGACAGCCTTCTTTCTCCCTGCAAAGCCGTAGTAATATTCCCAGCGATGCCACTCGGAAGCCTGGTCCAGGCACGCACAGCCCAGAAAAGGTGACGGCACACCTGCCTCGTGCACCGTCTTTCTCCATGGGTGTTCGTCACTCAGAGTTTGTAACACCACTGATTGTTGACGTATTAGAGTATTAGACATATTAGTATTAAATGTATTAGAGTGAAGGGTTTCATGCACTGCTTTGTGGGTACCTATAAAAAGGATTTGGCTGTATGTCAAAAAATATTACGTTAAGGGAAAAATAAAGCCACAATCTTCATTACCTGACCTGACCTATTTTATGTAAAGAGATCCTGAACATTTTTCATTTAGCTAACTGTTACATCAGTTATTTTTTTTAAAGGATAGTTCACCCATAAAATAAAAAGCTGGATCTTTAATATTTGTGTGAATTATTTCTTTAATACTTTTCTGAATGGATTTATAAATGTTTTATTTTTTTTTGTTTTTTTTAATGGAGTGTCTATTTACACTAAGTGCAAATAGCCCGCCTTTTAGGTTGAAGATATTTACACTAACTCTGCAAACCACTGTGTGATTCGGCTAATCAAGACAATATTTAACCAATAATAATCTGCTGCAATTGCAAAGATGGTAAAATGTGTGACGTATTCATTTTGACGCGATCAACCTGGGATCGAATCTGCCTTTTGGCAAACTTTTTTTTCCCTTTTTAAATTTCAGATCACATAAGAAAAGCATTTATTTTCAGTGAAAATGAAGAATCTAATCAAAAGTTTAAAAATAAAGTATCGGGTAGGGTTAGGATAGATGGAAAGGAGGGCTTTATTGTCCCAGTAAGGTGACATTCATTTAATAATTTGAATTAAAATTTCAATTTAAACTCAATTAGTTAATATTGTATACTGTTTTAAAATGTACTACAATACTGAGGTGCAGATAATTGTTACTATTTGCAATAAGTTGTAATTTTAACATACTGCAGTTTAAAAAAGAATCTATAGCTATTAGCATAATTTTAGTGTAAATAGTAACAAAAAAAATGCTGCTATATGCACTTAGCTGCTGAATTTTTTATGAAAAAATTAAATAAAGCTGAAATAAATAAGAAATATAATAAAATCTAAATATAAATTGAAAAACATTAGACTTATCAAACTTAAATAAAAATGAGAAATGGTGCCTTGGCAACTGGCAACTAATTGAAATAAAACTAAAACTTTAGAACTATTTTCTTTAAACAAAGTACATAAACCTAAACTAAAATTAAACCTGAAAATATAAAAAAAAATTAAATATTGTTAAATTCTATAGTGTATAAATAATACTACAAAACACAGTTTGTACACTAGTCAACATTTGAGGTGGATCTTTTTGATTCACTTCAAATGTTGACTATGATATTAATAAAAACAAGATTATACAAGTCTAAATATATATTTAGAACATTTTTATTAAACTTTCCTGTACAGCTTTTTTATTTTGTTACATTGTTTTTCTTTTATTGTGCTTCTTATATGTGATTTTTATTGTTTCCCAAAGTTAAAATCAGTTAGGTAATAGAGAATAGATAAGAACATGAAAGTAGAGCCATGCTGTCCGTTTATTATTTTAACAAGATTCTCCACATTGAGCTTGCAAATTGGTTGTCATTGCCTTTATAAACAAAGTTATCCTTTGGTGACACAATAAGAACTAATAATAATTATAACACATTTGGTTAATGTAGTGGAATGTCATGATTCACCACATCAGTTGATAGGTACAGTAGCACTTATTGGTTCACTCCAGTCACTGCTCTGTCCATCATCCAGGGAGTCCTTTGCAGATATTTGGATGTAGTAAGTCCGTCCTGCCACCAGACCACTCAAAACCATTTTATTAGACTCATAAGGGCCCATCTAGAAAACAAAGAATGTTAAAGTATTAAAAACCACCATATGTCCTTCCTGTAGCATGAGGTGACTTTTCAAATACTGCTTTCTGTTTGGTCCCTTTGTTTCAGTACTTGACAGCTAGGCATCTAGTTGCTTTAAACCGTTGAACATGGTTTACACAGGAAACTCACTGTTCTTGCTGTCTCAGGTTTGCCCCAGTGGAATTTCACTGTGTATTTAAGGAGAAAGTTGACAGGATCCGGCCAAGTGGTTGGTGGACCCCACTGCACAGACAGCTTCCTGCCTGGCATTACCATCACGCTCACATTCACCGGAGGATCAGGTTTCACTACAGACCAACCAAGAACAAGAATTTAAACACTCAATTTGAGCTCATGGCATATGCATCAAGATCTAAACATTGATTAAACCTTTAAAATACCTCAAAAGCTGCTGTTTCATCACAAATCCAAAGCTTAAACTGATATTTTTGGATGTAAATACTTATTAAGAATGTCAGTTTTTTTATATCCATATGATTAGGTTGTATTATAATAACATTCCAAAAAATACAAATAAAGACAAACTAGTGGAATAAATAAAAAGGTATGAAAGAGGACTATGAAAAACTCACCTATCTGCTCAAAAATAATTGGCCATATGCGTGTTGAGCTACCCAGAGCGTTAATAGCTGTAATGTTGATGAGAGTCGGTTCACTTGCAAAGATCTCCAGTTGCTCTAACGCACATTGTCTGTCGTCTTGTTCTCCCCATTTCTGGCACTGACGGGCACTTGACACCGGGTCTGAAAAGCTCCTAAATTAAAATTGAGAAGAATTTCAGCAAATATTCTGAACAATTATACTTTATTTTTGAAATCATCCAAAATAAGGTACAATTAGAACAATTTACAACAGGTGTACAATTTAAAGTACGGCTCAATATTCAAAATAAAGAAATATTTAAAAACATAATCTCATCACTATTAAAGGAACACTTAATTCAAGAATTCTGTCATTATTTATTCACAATGCTCATTAGAATTCAAACCCATTTATTAAAAACTATGTCTGATTCATGAACAAATCATTCTTTTGAGTTGGAACTTTTCAAATAATCAATAATGATTCATATAGACTATTTAACTGTGCTTTCACATACCTTTTAAACCATTAAACGGTTATTTATAAAGACGATACGTGTAAAGGTACTCATTCAGAATTCAAGGCAATTACTATACTGTATAATTTTAACAATAGAGGTTTCAAAAGATGTTTTTTGCAATGATGCCACAGAAGAACCGTTTTTGGTTCCCAAAAGAACATTTAAGTGAACAGTTCTAAAAATAATATTTTTTCTTAGTGTGAAAAAGATTTTAATAATGTAAAGAATATTTTTTTCCGCTTTAAAGAACATTTTGTGCAATGGATGTTACAGGTTCTGCATGGAACCACTAATGCCATTAAAGGATATTTTTAAGAGTGTAAGATACCTGTATGTAGCAATATAATGTGTTGGAAGTATTGGGTCTGGAGTCAGTGTCCAAGAGCATATTGCCCTTTTAGGGTAACTTGGAGACCAACAATACACATCCGGAAGAGAAGGGGAATCTGAACAGAGCAAACATTACACAGTGACGAAATTTCAGTGTAAGCTCTTTGTCTCAGAGGAAAATAGTGTGACATTTTACCAGGCTGTAAAATGTATTTACAGCAATAATGGAAAATATGCATAAACCTACATCCCAGGTGTAGAGATACTGTTTGTATCAGATCTCCATTCGGTTGGTGGCAGGTGTAGATGCCTTGGTCCTTCAAACTGCTGTTCTGTATGGAGAGAACAGGGCTTGAGACAAGCACTGAATTGTTGAATCTCCACTCCACCCCTTTTTCTTCTCCGTCAGAGCATGGTATCTTCACAGATGAACCCACTGCTACAAACAGGTCTATTGAGGGAGGTGAGGAGGAAAAGAGACAGGCTTGGACAGATCCAACACGCTGTGTGTGTGTGTGTGTGTGTGTGTGCGTGTGTATGTATGAGTTTGTGTGTGTAGAGGTGTCTGTGCATGAGAGAATAAAAATTTGTTTAAAGCTTACCTCGAGTCTCTGACAGAGTTGTCGTGTCTTGGCTAAAAACTCCACTTGTTATGACTAGCGCTCCAAAAACATATATCAAGCACATTTTTTGGTGTTTTATGGTTACAAGAATGTAAATTTGGTGCTTTTATAATAGAAGAAACTAAGTATGTGTGTAGTCACACACAGAGGTTCAAGCTGTTCTGTTGTGGAATTTAGTTAATCATTAGCTGGTAAATCTATTTGCAAAAGAAGGCAGGCTACTATTGGGCACCAGTATGGAAATAAATATATGAAATTTCAAAAATGCAATGTATGCGGTGTCAGATGATAAAAATGGAAAATGCAACTAAAACACTTCTAGTGTTTACAAATGTTGTTTTAAATAATGTGCAAATTCAAATTAGCTCATGAATAATAGATCTCAACAACAACAAATTTGTAGATTCAAAAACTAAATTAGTCCTTATCAAAGAATGCATTCAATAACCCTCTGTATTAAAAGGAATGGCTTGTCAAAAATTAAAATGAAATTAAAATTTACTCACAAATTAGTTTATTTTTATTTTTATCAGAACAGTTTTAAAGAAATGTATCATTACAGCATTTTCTCACCAATGGATGCAGTGAATGAGTGCCGTCAGAATGAGTCTAATCAGCTGATAAAAATCTGATTATGATCATAAAAAGTAGTGCGCATCCAGGATAACAATTCTTCCAGTGAAAATATGCATCCCCTGTCGTCTTCTCACATCAAAATCCACAAACAGATTGACTGTTTAACTGTTTTTGCTCATTAACAGTGCTTGAACTCTTTATATTTTTACTGGAGAAAGCAATATTATTGATAGGAGAAGAACCGGTTTAAAGTTAGAAATGTCTCGATGCTGGATTTGTTTTTTTGTTTTTTGAAACACACAGCTTTCCGCTTCACAAGATGTTAATTGATGGACTGCAGTTGTGTGGATTACCTGTGGATTATTACAATGTTTTTATCAGCAAAGCAAATGTTAATTTTTGGGTGAAATATTCCTTTTAAATAATGTTTACTGTACTACTACCTACTGCTGGGTCAGCGCATACAAATAAACACTTATAAATGGTTATGAATTATTAAAATCACAGTTTCCTCAAACAACAGATCCTACAAACAATGAATGCATCAACACATCATTAGTTTCATGTTTGCAAAACAGAAACATGACACACTTGTGGTTAATAAAACAGACACAATCCAGGAAGGTATTTTGACATCAGTACAGAATCCCAATCATTTGGATTCATACCTCAAGGTGCATCTTAGCAAATTGTTTTATAGTGCCTTATGATTCATAAAATATTTTATCCAGCCCATCAATTATAATTTAAACTGAGAAGAAAAAAAATTCTCAGTTTACACACTGCAGGATTCAGTGAGCGGTTTTCGGCTACCATGTGGACTGTGATATAATGAGGTCAGAATCCTTCTGTAAACAGCACAATGTGCTTGTTTATTAAGTGTGTGGGACTGTTCTCATTCTTCCATGTATTTTCCCAATCCTGAGTGAAGACTTAATTCACATAAGCCTCGAAAGTGCAACAACTTTAAATGAAAACATGTTTTTCATTTGAGCCCCTTGGCTGAGACTGAGAATTAAAGGAGACTGAGATTAGTATCAATGAGAACTGAGGACTCAAGTACACTGACAGACAGTATTAAGGCCATTTCATATTTTTTTAACAGAATGGAGTTGTTTTTTATGTCTTTTTATGCTGTTAAAGAGTGAGGCCTGCTCTATACGGTAATACTCTATACGGTAATGTCTTTATGCATTTTTAGAGACTACATGGTTGAATTTGTTGATTGAAAGTTTATTCAGAAATTATCCATGTAAATCTTATTGCTCAGATATGTTACTTTCATGCTTCAAGAGGATTAATTGCGTTTTTTGGATAGATTTAATTAATTAATAATACTCATCTTTTAGGTAGCTATTTATACTTCAAAATCGCTTAGGAAAATATATGCATAAACTATTGCTTACGTAGGCTACAGTAGGCCTAAGCTTTTAAAGTAAGAACTTTACAATTAATGATTGCAGAGACCAGATAATCTGGTCTTGGAAGAATTTGATGAGAACTTTTCTGAGATCAGACACCAGCACATGTCTTTTTAAGGCTTTATGAATGGAACTTGCTGTGTCTTTCCAAATCCCAGATGAGGTAAGAAGTATCAAATGCCTACAAACAAACAAACAATTTAATTTGGGTTATTATGGTTGTAACGGGTAAGATGTTATCTACGAGCCTAATGACATCACAACAGAACCTTTAAATGATTAAAAACAGAATCTTCTGGTCCTTCTAAAGAGGAGCATTTGCTTTAATGACAGCAGCACTAAAGCTACCTGAAGTCTGTGAAAAACCTGATGAGCATGTTCTCCAGCATGATTTGAATATGGTTTAAATTAGAATTTCAAAGTCGGCTGAGACCTTTAAACTTTGAAAACGGGAGGAAAGAAAGAACCAATGAACGAACAAACTGGGGTCTTTAGGCACCGTCTATTGGTTGTTGAACATTATTGCATTTTGTTGGAACTTAGCATTTTCAGTAGCCCACCTGCGAGAGGAGCTATTTCTATGTATCCATTCAAACAGGTGGTCCGTATGATTGATGAGCAGTTTTTCTAAGTGTTTGTGTGAAGAACACACTAAAATGTAGGTCACTATTCACTGATACTCTGCAGTCAACCTGTGAGGATCTCAAACATCACTGGCTGTCGCGTCTAATAACGTGGCAAGCTATGGTTTTTTGCGTCATTACGTCAAGCAGGATCACTTTTTACTGAATGTCACTGGCATCAGTGAAAGGGAAGGGAAGACCTTCAGTTAAAAAAAAAAAAAAAAAAAACATTACATTAGAAAATCTACAATAATGAATACATGTGAATCAGGAGGGTTGAACTTTCTTGATTTCTGTACTCTAAATAATACCTTTAAAATTAACTGGATCCGACATTTCACTCTAAATCCAAATTCTCTGCGGAATTTCATACCTAATTTAGTTTTTTCCAAATTAGGTGGTCTTAGATTTATCTTTTTTTGCAGTCCTGCTTTCATAAACAATTGTTGCTGGCTTGGTTTCTTTTCTCCCCATAGTTACCTGACGTGAATCTCCTAGCTTCATAAATTCTGAACCACTGATGTCACGTGGACTACTTTAACGATGTCCTTATCAGTGTGCGGGAACATTTTAGTTTCATTGCTGTTTATGACATGAGGGTGAGTAACTAAAGACAGAATTTTATTTTTTGAGTAAACTATTTCTTTAAACCCCACCCCTTCAAACTCACATTCATCCAACAGATAAAATCCCTTTACACTAGCCCAACAGTTTACTACCCCATGAAATCAGTTTGAGCTTCAGTTCAAGTCTGCTTTTATTGCTATATAACTGACATACAATAATACTTTTGTCAAATCTTTTTCACCTGTATTAATTTATTATCACAAAATCTGTAAAATAAATATGCAGATTAATGACTTTATTCTGTTCTTCTATTTATGCTGACCCCTGGTGGTTAGTTGTGGGAATTGAGGACACACCAGCAGAATGTTTCCCCATCTATATGACATTTATTAGCAACACGACCTTAACAAATTAGCTATTTTTATCAAGGTATCCAGCACAAGTCACATTAGCATAACAAACACCAGTGATCAGTCTGACACTAGACAATGTTAATGCAGGTGTTTGATACATTTTTCAGGCAGTTTAAATGTAAAGAAAAAAAACAAGCAAGTAAAAGATTATTTGTAAGCCATTTTCTATTCACAAGTGAATATGATAAAGCACCCTAACAAATATTGCTGCTACACTTACATAGTTACATTTGTTACTACAGTTGGTTTGCAGTAAATTGACATTAGCCAACACTGTCATAATTTTTTTTTAAATAATCACAGAAAGATTCTTAAAACTTTTTTTTTTCAATGTAGAGAATTGGTTAACTAGGTTATATTAAATGTTTAAAGAATAAGCCAACACAGACACTCACAATGATAGGCCAATATAAAAACAAACATTTTTGTGGAAATGCATAAATCCAAATAAATTATTTTAAAATGTACAATGATTTAAGAAACGTTTGTATAGTTATATGCAACAAAATATATGTAATTTCTTATCTCAAGCTGCCAAGGTTTTAAATTGACTGAAAATGTCAGGAATGGCAAGATTCTCAAATTTGATTTTGAATTTTGAAGTTCATTAATATAATCATAACCATTTCAAAATGTGGTGGAATTATACTAGAAATTTGGTTAAAAAATATCATCTTAAAAAAACACTGAGTGTAAAATGCTTCAAGATCAATCCAACAATAAAATCTGATTTAACGGACATTGTGTACTGTAATCTGGTCTGCAGAGACCACACAGCCTTGACCTGAATAATGTTTCAGTAGTTTCATCCATGCAGGGCTGCAGTTCAGTACCTCCTGATTGCCTAAAGCACAGAATTAATTAAATATATTAATATCTTATAATAGTAAATAAGCAATGGTAGTAGTAAGTATTCTGTATTTCTTTTCCATAAAACATTGTGATTTTAGGATTCATTGGTATATGTATTCCATTAAGAATACATAATTTAAAATCATTCCTAGAGGAATGTAATATAGGGATTACCCAGAATGCATAGCCCATCCTGTGCTCTTGTGATGCCCACATTGATCTGGTTTTCATCACCCACAAAGCCAATGTGTTTGGAGAGCCATTCTCTTGAAGGAAAAGGTTCGATCTCATCACTGGGACAGGAGCGAACCATTGACAGAATCACATACTGCCATTCACTACCTGCAGTCACATCATTATAACACTCCTCATTATCACATTTTAACACAGGTTAAAGATGAACACAGATATGCATTTAAAAAAATTGAACAAAAGAGTCTTCAATAAAAAAGTGTCACCTTGGCTCTTTGTAATGGTGGTGACTGTGATTTTCTCCATCTGGGGGTCAGTGGACTCTCTCAGTCTATCTCTGATCTGGGCCACCTGTGAGTTGTACGGTGACAGAATGGCAATGTCCTCATGTCTCACATGGCCCACTGATACCAGCTGACCACAAATCTCAACCTGTGTAAGAACACATTCAAACAAATCTGGTCTTCTAACTGTATACTGTATAATAATAAAAAATATATATGTTTTTAAATGTATTATACTTTAAATGATCTTTTATTTCTGTGATGCAAAGCTGAAATTTTAGGATCATTATCACATGATCATTTAGAAATCATTCTAACATGATGATTCATTATCAAAGTTGGAAACAGTTCTGCTGCTTAATATTTTTTCAGAATGTGATACTTTTTTAGGATACTTTGAATAAAAAAAAAGCTATGTTTTTAAAATATAAATATTTTGTAATAACAAAATATACTACTGGTCAGTAATTTAGGGTCAGTCATTTTTTTTATTTTTTTTTTAAATAAAATATATTATTAGAATATATATTATTATTAAAAAATATATATATTGAATAAATGCAGTTCTTTTTAACCCTTTATTCATCAAATATAATAGACAGCAGAACTGTTTCCAACACTCATAATAAATCAGAATATTAGAATGATTTCTAAATGATCATGTGATAGACTGGATGTTACATGTGAAACTGAAGGCTGGAGTAATGATGCTGAAAATTCAGCTTTGTATCACAGGAATAAATTATTTTTTAAAGTATATTCAAATAGAAAACTATTTTTTTTTACATTGTATTGTTGTATTTTATGTTTTTCATATTTTTTCTCTCACTTACAGCTTTCTCAACCTCTTCAATGTTGGCTTTCGAGTTCTCATTCCCCCGTGCAGTTGAAACAACCAAACTCTTCTCTTCACCTCGTATGTCTCCAAACAGAATGTGTGTGCTGTGTCTCGTTCTCTCAGTTCCAATGTGCAGCACGCTGGTCCGTTCATCCACTTCAGTTTTTAGCCTACCCAGATAGTAAGCCTCTGATGGGAATCTGCAGATCTCTTCTTGCTGAAGAAAGAATACCACATTAAATATGTGTACTTAAGTGTGAATTTGAAGCATATATGTGTTTGTCTTGTACCATTCTGTACTGGGTGTCAAGCAGCAGAGATCTATCCATGTAACGTTCAAACAGAGAGTGTGTCATGCCCAGTCTCCGCGCATGCTCATTCTTCACAATCGGACGCAACTGCTTGTGATCCCCCAACAGCACAACCTGCAAAACGAGTATTCTTGATCCTTGATTGTGTGACAAGGAACTGAAAACCCTCACAGAAGGCTCTGAATGAATGTTTGGAAAAGTAAGGGGAGAGAAACGTAGCAGGTCCCTTATCAAGATTGCTTATGCTAGATAAAGTTTGCATTCATAGTTAAAAATGTGATGCATATATCATGTTGTTATTATATTATATTTAAAATTTACTAAAATACTAGATTCCAAAATCTACTGTTTTCTCAATTTTTTGTAGCATTTAAATTTATTTTATTTTTAAATGCTTTTCTTTTCTTTTTTTCTTATAATCAAGCATATCAATGCTGTGCAAAAAGTGAAGTTCAAACTTTATGTGTTTACTTTGCTTCTAAGTTTCCGCTGTATTATTTTCAAAGGTGAGCTGGTTATAACATCTTTGTGTCCAGCAGCTTCCTGTGAATTCTTTGTTTAGTGTGCTATAAAGGGTCTGCCTTAAAGTGAGTGTTCTTCCAAAACTAGATTTCTGTGTTTTAATAATTTGGGTTTTTTGTAAGTCTAGGACATGTGGTTTGAAGAAAGTTTTTGCTTAATATTTCTATTGGCTACAATTTAAGTCCAGTCTGTATAGTTCAAATAGTTGTTGACATACTTGTTTGCTATGGACAAGTCAAGAGTCAATCTGACCTTCTCAGGTTTAAAGCTGACCAATGGGACAAGTGTCTGGGGTTCTGTTGCCATGGCACACTCGTCGATGAGGATCTGCCGTGCACTGAGTGTCTTGGTGAGGTTTGGGGAGGCAGCAGCCGTGCAAGTGCATAGAATAATATCATGACTTTCCAGTTCATACAAACGTGCAGAATTTAACAGCTTCTTATATCTGGGGATACACAAAATTAAGCGTCATGCAACATGCAATTATATGTGAACACATGTAGACACTGTTTTAGTCGGGTGCAGAAAATGTTTATGGAAATTAAGCTTAAAGCTTTTATAGTAGTTTTTGAGTTTCTAAATAAGAAAAGAAGCATTAGTAAAATAGCCACTTCTACTTACTCTTCTATATCTTCATCTGTCAATGAACGGGGGTCATGAGCAATTCTTTCATCAAAATCAGTTATTGCTTGAGATTGAGGGTTGTGACTCATTCGAATTCTGTGATGAAGTGTTATGTCCCTAAATTAAACAATGTGAAAATAGAGTACTGTTCAGATAGTCTAATGCTCATTGAGCACATTTACATGCACACTGATACCATTATTTCTATAGAAAGAGATTTGCAATAAATAAATCCAGCTAGTGAAAGTTTTTTTCTTTTTTTTTCTTTTTGTAAGTGCATTTAATCACAACTCTTTCATTATAGATTCAATTACTGACAGTACAATAACAAATGTGATGTTAGTTGATCACAAAATATTTGGTTCATTGGTAGTACCTGAGCTCAGGTTTAGACCGCTCTTGGCGCAGTGATTTTTGTGATAACTGAAGGATGCTGCCGGGGTAGGGATACTCATTCATCTCCATCTGTCTGCTGTACACACGTAATTGCTTCAGCTTATGTCCAAACCTGAGCAGGTATTCTGTACACACGACACAAGCACATGAATACAGAAATGTCTCCTTTACACAAATTCTAGTTCTCAAAAAGGTGCTCACTGTACCTGCAACTACATCCACAGACTTGTTTGAGGGCCCACAGTAAAGAATAACCTCTTTCTTCTTTTTGTCTCTCAGCTCCTTTAGCTTCCAAGGATTCTTAGAGTTCAGCTGTGAGAACCAGTACACTATGTATGCTCCAACAACTGTCTTACCTGTTCCTATAAATAAACAAAAGGATAAACAAAAGGCTTTTTTCAGTCCAATTAAGAAACATTTAGGGTAAAATCCCTGTGACTGTGAGTCCATAAACTGTCTGGGATCCGTAAGATTAAACTAAAAAAAACTGTATGCTCAGAATGTGTAACCTGGAGGCCCTTGTATGATGGTGAATTTGCCGTTCAGAGCTTGTTCCAAAGCATTAAACTGGCTTTCATTCAGTTGAGGCAGACCTGCTGGTGGTTCCTCTCTCCTGAGCACATGTAGGTATACAGCTTGTTCAGAGCCTGTGGATTGATATATCCAAAAGTACATTAAAAATGACTAAATTGTATGCAATTAAACTCCAGTGTATATATATATATATATATATATATATATATATATATATATATATATCATTCTAATCTCACATTGTGGTTCACTGTGGTGTTAAATGTAGAATAAAAAAAAGGAAAAATTAGATACGCTAATAAGCCACTAACATCCTGTCTAGATACTGTATATTATTAATAAACAAACAGAAGCATACTATAAAAATATGAAATTTTACTGCTACTTGTGAAGTCAAAATAATGATGAATATGCTGTACTTGCAAAAAAGAAAGTACTTGGAAAAGAGAACATTGTAGTTACGAACAGTCACAGTCATGGAGCATGTATACACATAAAATCATTTACACAAACATTCATGATTCACCTAACATTTCTGTATGAAATGTTTTGACAGTCTACAAAAAAATGTACAGTAGGAACAACTGAAACTACAAACAAAACATATGTACAGCTAATGAGAAGTCTGTAATCTGGGTCTGTATTATAGGTGTTTTATGTGTTTGTACTTGTTTTGGAGATAGCTCTTGCTGAAAGTTAAAGAATGTACAAAAAAATTTGTACAACGATATGAATCTCTATTTTTACTGCAAAGTAGTTTCTCAGAACCACAATTTTTAGCTTTAAAAATGTTTTTCACTCATCATATGACATATTATGAATTTAATGCATACTTTCTTTCCGAATCCGGCGTCTTAGTGCAATGTTCTTAACAAGTTCATTAGCTGCTGGTAAATTATTCACAGCACTTTCCTTCCGTCTGGATGAATCAAGCAGACAAATAAATTAGAAATCAAAACAACTGGTTGTCATTACTTTTCATCTCAATACTGAAAAAATATATTTGTGAAATGATACATGAATATACAAAAAATAAATAATGTAATAATAAGATTTGGTGTTATGCAGTATCTTGTAATGTTAAGGGTTTAGTTGTAGTTTACTGAAGACTCATAATATGGTTGTGGTGTAATGCATTTGTTGTATGTCACATGCTTACATGTCTGGAATGAGTTTAGGGATCATCTCCACTGTGAATGTGTCATTCCTCTTAAATTTTGGAATTTTCATAGATGCATATTTAATGCTAAAGTGTATAGTTTTTGACTTTATCTCACTGTTATCTGGAGGATTCAAACATTTGGTTGTCAAACCATGGGCCACCCAAGTAAAGTATTCTGGATCCAGCTTTGATTGATCTGCATGGTTCTGATTCGGAACTCTCTTTCGGATACAGATCAAACACTTGGCCAAGTCAAATTCAATTGCCCATTTCTTGATATCTTCCGCAGTCAAAAAGAATGTTCCAGAGAGTTTGGAATCATCAAGGGATATGGGCACATTCTCTATGACAACACAATCACTATCATCCACAGCTGTAGCAGCAGACTCCATTTCACAGAGAGGCTTCCATATCTCCACATATTTCTCTACATCCTTATAGTTATCTTTGGATGGGCAGTTTGCAAGTTTGGAAAAGCACTTTATAGGATTGTCAGTGTGTTCCACACAAATCTCAAAGCTTGAACTCACACTCAATAACTGTACAGTTGGCACCCAGTAGCCCCTGTCCCTTTCTGAGGTCAGCTGGACCTGCACAGTGTCTCCAGCTTTCAAACAGAGTATGACGTCAGTGTAATGATCCTTTTCAGAAATAAAAGTGCGATCAGGATCCAATTGTGATGTTCCATGCACTTCATTGGTCTCACTGTGATCTCTCACATCTGTTGCTAACACAAGAGATTTTGCTTCTTCCCACTGCTCGTCTTGTACTGCCTCAACAATGGCTTGCCAGGTGCTTAGCTGTATCTCTGAACAGGAACTTAAGTTCTGGAGTGGTGTCTGGGTCATGCTCAGTGAGTATATCCGTTTTTTCCAAGTCAGTGTCACCTGTTTTTGTTGACTATCAAATATTGGTTGATACATAAGCTGTAAATTTCTGTACTTAACAAGAAGCTGGTCTGGGAAAGTTCCTTTGTCAAACGGAAATGATAATCCAAAATCTTCGCTATCAGGTTGAACAAAGGTGACAAAAGCCACTTTGTATGTGCTTTGTTTTTTTAGACTGATTGCGAGACAAAGTGACTCTGCTTTGTTTTCATACTCTTGTGCCCTCATTTCACCTCTTTTACACTTGTCACATAAGAGATCAATGTCTATCTGAGAGTACTCAACAGGACGTTCGCAGAGAACTGAATGCATGAGCCTTTGAAGAACAACATCTATGTATCGACGAATGGGTGAGGATGCATGTGTATATGAATCCAGATGTAATGAATAGTGCCCAAGTAACGCATCTATGCATGAGCGAGAACGGATGAAGAAAGCTTTATTGATAGTGGCCTTTAACTGAACAGTCACTGGAACTAAATGTGGATGAATGTCATCTGTAGAAATCAGATCAGCCATTCTGTAAAAGTCAGATGTCGAAGCTGCTGATTTGATCTTTTGCCACACAGATGTCAGAATGATGAAACTACCATAGTTCTGCCAAGGATATGAATCCAGACGTTCCTCCAAAGCATGGAGGGACCCAAGCTCCTCATTGTCTCTCTTCAGTCTCCTCACCAAATCAGGTGAAGCTGTCACTGGACAGCTAAAGGTGTTTGGAAGTGGGGTTTCTTGATCAATCAGTTGATCACAAGCTCTATTAAACATCAGCTTCAGCTCCTCCATCATGATCCTGCACTTGCTGTCATCTGATGATCTGAGATCAGCAGGACTGGAACTATCCACATGTCCAGAGAGTCTCTTTTTCTTGTGATCAAGCGCAAAATGATAAGCCACAAGAATGCAGCGTTTTACAGACTCAGACCTCATCTCATTTTCACCTGACTGGTTGATGATGCTGTCAGTTTCACTGTAGGACAATGCCCTACTTGACTTTATGCGGGAAAGCACCAACTTTTGCTCCACTAGTTTTCCTTTTTTCTTTTCAACTTTCAGAATTAAAGAGATTGCGCGACGATTTTTGCCTGGCGTCAAACTCCACATGTCTGATTGTGCACCCAAGTTCTGAATATTGTCCCCAGACACATAGCAAAAAAAATCTGCTTTATGAACTCCAATTTCAAAATGATATTCAGAGTCACTGACAGAGATGGCATCTCGTAAGTGGCTAGAGTTTCCATCAGCGATGGGATTATTGTTAGGGTGAACATTTCTAGACCCTGGAGAATACACAGTGAAGGTGATTGGGTTATTCAGGTCCACTCGATTTCTGTCAATGTGAAATGTCAGGTGTGAGGATAAAGGAATGATTTCCATATGTTGATTACTGATCATCTCTAATTGATCTACCATAGGAGGAGCCTGACACCTCAGAGGAGTGCAGAATGTAGTGTCTGTGTGTTCTTTCAGAAATTTAGACACTTCATGGTTAAACATTATGTTTAACTCTTCAACCATTAAATTAGCTTCTCTCTCCCCCGGTTTCCGGTGTTTATCAGGTTGGGCGTATCTCCAGTCTTCTTTAAGTCGTGCTTTGCGTTGGCTTCTGGCAAAACGGTAAGCCACCCTAACACAGTCCTCCAAAGTATTGAATCTTAGCTCACCTTCACACTGACTTATTATATTCTCAGCCTCCTCATATGTCAGCTTCTTTTTAGATTTGACCACAGAGAGTTTAAAGGTTCTTTTTGTAATAATGCCTGATTGCTTTTCCACTTCAACAATTAATGAAATGGCTTTACGTTCTTCACCTGGGAGAAGACTCCAATAGGTGGTGCAAAGAAATTTTGGGAACATGAATGCAGGTTCTTTTCCGGGATAATAAAAAGTTGCTCCCATCTCTTTTGCAAAGCTATCAAGGGAACTGTCCTTAGACACGAAACTAGCCACATCTGCAACATGAACCCCTATTTCATAGCAGCTTCCCAGATCATTAACACTAATGGCATCATCTAAGTTTTTAGCTGTGGGTGGATCAACAGTGAAGGTTTGTAAACCTCTGAAATCTTTTCTTTTCTTGTCATCAGTTCCATCAGTTTTCATCTCTTGAAATGCATCCTTTTGCATCAGAGGAGGAGACATTAGTTTGAACTCTAATTTTAAAATCTCAAGTCCTTCTTCTAAAGATGCCACAATCTCTCGAATATCTGTAACTCTGCCTAGTGGAAATAAACAGTGTTCTTTCCAGCCCAAAATCTGAACAACAAAAACATAGTTTGTTTTTGTTTGTTCTTCAAGATGAAAACGTCTTGTTACTGTCCAATTGCCATTGGCATTCTTCCATACTGGAATAAAATTGCGAGCCTCTTTCCTAACCAAGACACATATTTTGGTGGCATTGTGGTTTAGAGGTATCATAATTTTTGGCAACAAGTTTTTATCAGTGTTCTGCTTTCGTTTGTGGTAATTTTCATTCTCTAAAAACACACAAATTCAGATGATGTTGGTTTTCTGTTTGTGAAACCTAAAACTATCCCAGTAAGAGAGCCTTCATCATTTACTCCAATCTCAACCCACAACTTCATCCCCAGGGAAAGACATGCCAATGTTTTTCCTTCCTTTAATTTCAATGTGTTCAGATGGATTGTCATAGGGCACTACATAACCTAACTGAGGTCCCTTCATCACCAATTCTCCATGCTTGTACATAGCGGGTTGTTTCCTGACCAGCTCCAAGAGGTTTTCTTTATCAGAAGAGAATATCAGAGGCCTGTTTTGTTCATTTGATTCGCCTGAGTCCTGTACATCAGAATCATAGTCATCCATCTCTTTCAATATAGCATCAGTTTCAGCCTGGAGAGGTACATCACTCTCAGACATTTCTATATTTTCTGTCTTCTGAAATTTCAAAATTTCCAATACTTCTTGTTGTAGAATGTCTCTGGTAAATTATCTGGTTGAATGCTGCCCTTGCTGATACAATGTTCTATGTAGGACCTCCAGATTTTCGAGCACTTTCCAAAACTACAAAGAGCACCAGAATCTCCAACTACAATCACCAGTGATTGGGCTCTAGTCAAGGCAGTGTTCAATGCACGAATGTCATCAAAAAACTCTGGGCTGCTTGACTCTGACTGAAGAAGTCTGTCTCTCGTCTGAACTGTTGTTATGATGATGACCCTGAACTGTTTCCCTAAGGACACAGAATTTAATAGGTAAGTTGTATTTTAAAAATAACAATAAGTAATTGAAAATCAAATGAACAGATACAATTTGTGACTGAGATTATTTCTTTTTTCTAATTTTATTAAACATCTTTCCTAAACTCTAGCAGACAGGGATCCACTGAATCCTCTTGTACCTTGAATGTTTGCTAAATTTTGAACAGACACTCCATGAACTCCTTTCTGACGGAGATGATTTTTGATGACATCAACCTGAAGAATTGAAAGAGAAAGGATGTATTGATGATGTATCAATACTGTGATTGTGACAGAATTTAAGTCTTTATGGAGAATTGTTAAATTACTTGCATGTCTCATGTCTGTTTAATTAATATTAACAGTTGACATTTAATTATTGTTAACAGAGCATGTCCCCATGCAGCACGTATGTAATTTGTTATTAATACGTTTTAGTCATAAATAATTTGTCATATGAGTGATAAATTATTTAAATTGTACCTGTTGGCCTTCACTAAGAACACAGATTTGCTTTGGGTCTTTAAGACCCCATTCCATTGGCCAGTCAGTCAGAAGTCCTCTCACAATGTTGATGACACTATTGACCTCAGCAAGATTGAACCAGGACATGGAGGCGGAGTTCAGACGGCATTCTCCTCTGACATGGTGAAACATCAGGGGGTGTAGTCTTGGGTGGGGAGGGATCTCTCCTTTGGCCTTGATCCCATCACTCACATAGAAGTAAGTGGATACAAAGTCCACTATTTCTGCAGTGGAACGGTAGTTCTCATTGAAGATGATTCTGCTTTTCTTGGCAATGTTGCTGCTTTCGTCCTGGTAGTAGCGGAAGAGACGATACAGCAGTGTGTGTTCTGATCGTTTGTCATCGGTTACAGAGAAAAGTTTTGGAGCCATCTGGCATGTGGTCTCCTGCTAAAACCACTCGAGTGTGTTTGCCTGCTAAGCCCAGAGCCCATGAGTGCTTCACCCTCCAGCATCTGAGATGCCTCATCAATCAGGATATGACTGAAGAAACCTTCAGGAAGTTTCAGCTCACGGAAATGTCGTGCCATCGATGTGGTGGTTATAATGATACGGTGTGACTCTAGATCAGACCGTGCTGGGCGAATGAAGGACTGTCTATCTGGAGAGCAAAGACAGTATTTCTGAGTGATGTCATCAGTTGCCCTGATGGAAGCCCCACCTTTGTTTGCCTTTATCCTGAGTATTTTGAGGTTTGGGTGTCCATTTGCAATGTAAGGATGGAAGTGCTCTCTGACATACAAGTCTGCAGAACTATAGGGAACAATACTTAAAATTAGATTTCTTATACATTTTAATAGAGAGAGGCTTTTATATTCATATGGGAATATATCTATACAGAATAACTGTTGCTATCTCTTTATTCAAATAAGATACATTCTGCGAACACATACAGTAACAAACTCTTTTATGCCATTCTTCTGAATAATGAATTCTGATCTGGTCAGTTCTTTGGTCAAACTACTTTTGTATAATTACTACTAAATTATAATTGTTTTATAATGTCTGATATCATTATTCAGTTTCTTTCTTCTCACATAATTATGTAAAATGAACATAACTTACCTGTTAGTATATGTACAGATGAGCACTTTGTTTTGAGAACGAAGGGCCAGCTGTTTGGCTGCTGAGGCTAGACAAAGTGTCTTCCCAGTGCCAAATGGCCCATATATAAGCAAGGGAGGAGTCACTTTGTTGACGTGACGCTTGCCAAGGATGAAGTTTAGGGCAATTTGTTGCTTGTTATTCAATTCAGACTGTTTGGTTATGTTCACAGGGACATAACTGTTACTGAAGTCAGGCAGAACATTGTGCAAGTCTGGTAGGTGATCAATAAGGCCTGGGTGTTCTGACAGAATGACAGTCTAATCCAACTGAAACTGAACTTCCATCTTACACCTGGTTTCTTTCCTCAGCTGTAGCTCAGACACACACTGTGCAGACAGATGAAGACCGATGTGACCCTCCACACAGCAACCTTTTTGAGCACCAATGCCTCGTACACATGGTTTCTGTGATCTACTGACACACTGGCCTTGGCTGGTATGCAATTCACCAAAGCCATCTGCACCCCTCGCTTTAGCATCAGCCCTTCAGGAGAATCTTGGGTGTGAGCAAGCAGGACACCTTCAGAGTGGGCAAAAGCTTCCCTGCAGCAGTTGGGAAAACTCTGATAGTGCCATCACTCAAATGATTAGATAGAGACACGTTCCCACAAACATTTAATCTACAAGTGTGGAAAAAGCAGAAAAGAGGATGTACCATTAATATTATTACCACATTTAATTTAAATATAAAAAGACGGAAATAAGAAAGGCATTATAATATGTCAAGAGTTCAAAAGAGTGGAAATAGTGTTGCCACTGAGACATGTGATGGTGGGAGTATTCAATTTTGAAAGTTTACGCCAACCCATTAATCCACCTCTTCATTCAGCAATCTATTTATCTTTTTATACTTTACCACCTTAGCTATTAATGACAACAGCAACAGGATTTTTCAAGTAGCCCTGCCCATGTTTTAATGGAAACAGCAATTAAGTTGTTAGAAAAGAATGCCTTTAATCTTTACATTGAGTTTGTTTTTAAGTTCCTTTCATTTCCAGTTTAGTGATTAACCTGCTTAGCATTATCAAACTCAGAGGCCATTACAGGATATGACATCATCAAAAAATTCCAGCAGTAGA